>NW_028292581.1:343911-515867 GCF_029948245.1 Actinia tenebrosa | reverse complement strand
AGATGGCTCTAAAGAGAATGCTCCAGTATAGGGCACTAAACCGTGAGTTGGCTTAAGACCTACGATACCACAACGACTTGCAGGGATTCTTATAGAACCCCCTTGATCTCCTCCAATCGCCATGTCCACCAAACCCGCCGCTAACTGAAAGGAAATAAAAGCACGTGCTGTGCTTGATGACACTTACTCAGTAAACCCTAACCTAATGTTAATGTCCCTTTTAGAAAATGCTACTTTTTTTTCTCATTCTCGTTTGCTAGCAAAAAATAAAGCTAGTGAAGAATTTCGGATCGTTGATCTTTGAGCCTTAGAGACAAGCAGTTGTTTTGTTTTGTTCGCCTTTAAAAAAAATCAGACTACGTGTCAATTCCTTGCGTATTATTATTGATTATAAAATAACTTATAAATCTCGCGTTTTGATTGGTTGGGAGCGCGTGCTTTATGAGAGCACACAGCACGCGCGCGCACTTTCAGTTGCGTCATTCCTATCTAAAATAACGGTTATTGTAATTTGTATTTTATAAAATAAATAAATAACTTGCTTGCCGTGCTGCGTGGAGTTATAAAGCAATTGGGGGCTGCCAGAACACTTGAGAAGTATCGAGAAGCACTCCGCTACGCGTCGTGCTTCTCCTAGTGCTTGATAACTGCATACAGCACGCGCGTGCGTTTTCATATTTCTTCATTATTAGGGGCTGATCCACGAATTTTCAATCAAAAAGGGAAGTGTGGATTCGAGATACGGATTTTTTTATATGAGTTCAAAGAGGTCAAAACAAATAAGGTCAAAGACGTTCCAAATAAATGAGGTCAAAGAGGTTCCAAAATAATAATACAAAACCAATAAAAGGAGAGCTAGTTTTCTCTGGAATTTAAGTTCAACTGTTTCGGTTTTCCTTACCAAAGCTGCGCATCCTGAGGAAGAACCACCGGTCATCCTTGTCTCATCATGTGGATTCCTAACCGGACCAGTAGCTGAGGTATAACTAGCAGCACTCCAACACAAGTCCTCACAAACTGCTTTACCGACTATAGTGCCACCAGCATCAAGCACCCTTGTCACTACAGAAGCGTCCATTTCTGGAATATAGCCTTCTAAGACTCGTGATCCAATCATCATCGGTACACCTGCTAGGCAGATGCTATCCTTGAGTACTACTGTTCTACCATGGAGCTTCCCTTGCTTGGCACCTTTCACTTCGCACTTCCAGTACCTTCATCAAAAATGTTTTAAGTCATTAAGTTATCGTGTAACCTGGATCTCTGGACTTCTGGACTAGTACGGATCAAAGTTAGGGCACGGCTAACTCACAGGTCGAATTGGAATTCAGTAAATGTATTGAGGAGGGAGGAATTATTCAAACCGGGAGCCAAAAGAAAATTTTTTGAATCAAGGCTCTCCCTAACTCCACTAACTCCACTCACATGAGATGCTAAGTCCAGCAAACAATCGAACCATCGCGTCAGTCTCCCTATTTTAACAATCCTGGACTGTGGACTTGCTATCGCGTGTTGCACATACAGTATTAGGATTTTGCGGGCTTACATCTGAATAATAATAATATATTTATAATAATAATATATTTATAACGCGCATATTTCGAATATATATATATACCCCTTCCGAGAAACTTTGTCACCCGTGAAGCGAAAAGCGTATAAACTAGTGGCGCGGGGAGTCATGGGATAGTTTATATTTGACCACGTGCACACCAACACATGGGTCGAAGCAATCATGCCGCGAGCATTAAGTGACGATTTACGGATGAGAAGGGTACTGCTATATGGTTTAAACCACAGTAAAGGTGACATTGCTGTTCGCTTTGGCATGTCTTCAAGGTCCGTGTTACGCTTCGCCCGACGATATTACGAGAGACCGAGATGTTTGTGCTGACAAACCAGGAAGAAGCTGGAAGACCTGCTGGTTCGTATTCGCTATCGCAACAAGAACAAGCCGTTTTGATGCAAGAATTGTTAGGACACCCAGAAAAAACTCTATCTGAGCTCCGTAGACACGTTGAAGGAGTATGTGGTGCCAGGCTTCCTGTTTCTACTTTACACGACTATTTCAGAAGAAATGGCATCACACGCGAAATGGTAATATTAAGTGTTAAATGCATTCTTGTAAGCCGATGAGAAATCTGTAATCATGAATGTTGTATTCGAAGATTGCTGCAATTTTTCATTCAACACATTTCACTTTCGGTGTTTATAGCTCAAAAGAATTCCTTATCAAAGATGCGAAGAAGATCGAATAAAATATTGGTCTGTGGTATCACAATTCAATCCTGCGATGTTTGTGTTCCTTGACGAGTGTGGATTTGTAAGTTCTCTTTTCAGAAACTCATTTTGTTATACCTTTTTAACTGATCTCCGCACTGGGTTTGTCACACTGACAGAGATTATAACAAATGTTTCTGCATTACATGATAAACGAATTTCGAGACGCTTTGGATACAGTTTTCGAGGCTATCGAGCTCAAACGCAAAGATGGTATGGCAATTGGGGTCCCAGGATTACTGCTATCCCTGTCATCTGCACGGAAGGAATAATAGACTTCAGTATCCGCCGCGGGAATACCAATGAAGAGAAATTTCTTGAATTTGTGAATGAAAACCTTATTCCTAATCTACAGCCGTTTGATGGGATTAATCCTCGCTCTGTGGTCGTAATGGGTGAGCACTCACCTCACATCAGATTTTGTTAGTATTTTATTACAACGCACTAAATTAATGAAGACAATTGCATTATATTCATTACAGATACTGCTAAAATTCACCGCTGTCGTCGTGTAGTTCAAGCTATAAATGCTAGTGGCGCTCTTGTGGTATTCTTGCCATCTTACAGTCCTGACTTCAATCCATGTGAGAACGTTTTCTCTCAAGCAAAGAGTTGGATTCGAGGAAGTGATGTTGTGTGGCAAGTGTGTCGTGATGATCCAGAGGAAATGGTGTTTGAAGCCTTCATGCAAATCTCTGATGCAAACATTAGAAACTATCTAAGATTTACAGATTACTTGTAAAGCCCTCCGTGCACTTATTTGCAAATGACAAATAAGCATGTAAATGATACTCAGCAACAAACAAAACAACCATAAAGCATTTTACATTATTGTCAAATAATAATTAAAGTTTCTTAAGATCTTCTAACATCTTCTTCTTCTGTTCCTCAAACTCATCATTGCTAAGTACATTGGCATCTTTAAGGTTCTTCAACTCCACAAGCTGTTGAAGAATCATCCCTCGAGCTTTAATCTACAGAGCAAACAGAATTCCACTGCTTAATTTTTTAACCATGTTACGTGTCAAATAACTTTCCTTCTAAACGCAATTTCAAGAGGACTTCACACCTTTGTTTCATTTGGTTCCATGGCGGAATCCACTTGTGTTCTAGCCGACTGAAGTGAGGTAGAACTACTAGTTGAAGTCGTGGTCACAATGGGAGTCATATTAGATGTAGAAGGAACTGCACCTGTAGGCTCTAGTGCAAAAAAGCAGCATTCGGAGGTACGGTGTCTTCGCGGTGACTCCCATTTACCTATAAAAACCATTATCACAATCGTCAATGTTTTGCTTAGGTTCGAAAAGCAGTAATAACCCAAACCATTGTTGATCCCGTGTAGAGGATTATATCTCCGCTTTGTGACTTTTATTGCAGTTTTAATAAGGAAGAAACCCCCAAATTTCCAAAATTACCAGAGTCGTTTACATGTGCGATTGAAAGATCGCTGCAAACTACCACACATTTTATTGTGTAGTGGATAAGAAAACCTAACTTTTTATCTTACATTATGAAAACTGCTCTACAATTTATCGATCCAGTCTAACTTACCAACATTCTAGCCCAACACTTCAGTTTAAAATCGCTAAGAACTGATCCATGTGTTCACGTAGCCTCGACAAATAGTTATTGAAAAGGCCCTTGTCTTCTTCGACGGAATCATTTTCTACAAATTTAAAGACAAACATTCAATTCAGAATACACCGACTGATACTGAATACTGTAAACATAGCAATGGAACATTTTATTAAAACCCGTAACATAGGTCAGATCATAACGAACTTGTTAGAAAAGAAGTGGCATTTTATAATTTATTCGTTTTTATCGGATTCCCTTCAAATATTCACGTGCGCCATGCACAAACGATTCTAAAATTTAAAACCTTACTAACAAAATTATCACAGTCCAATTTTAAGCTTTACAAAAGAAAAAATACAGACAGATAGCTAGCATAAAGGTATTTATCCATTTTAAATTGTATCACGTTTTAGTGCTCAGTAACTTACTCTTCTTCTTGTTTTTTGACGCCTTGAAATCAAGACACATGACTTGGTCCTCGTCCACAGTCTCTCGTTTCTTTGGCAAACTTGTTTTTTCGAAATGCGTATGTGGCTTCAACCAAAATGTGACATAGTTTAGGCTTTCAGCTAAATAGGCCTCTCTTAGGTGTTCCTCTGTACAAATGGTCAGTTTTCTTCCTCTCGTGCCATAATAACCAAGGTCAAAACTGCTGATGTCCTTTGCTGGGCTTATTTCTTCAGCGTGTTTTTTCACTAAATAGCTTTTAAACTCTTGGACAGTTTTGAATATTGGTACTTCTTTCAAAGAGAACATGGAACATTGATTTTTGTTCTCGTGCTTATACACTTTAAGCATTACGTTAATGCGTACTGCGTCGGCCATAATGGCTCTTTTAAAAATCCCGCGTCAAACAAACTCCCGCGTCAAGCAAGTTTCCCGTGCCAAGAAAGCTTCTGCATCATGCATGGTTTATTTGAACGCATTTCCCATGAACCTCCGCGCCACTAGTTCATACGCTTTACGCTTCACGGGTGACAAAGTTTCTCGGAAGGGGTGTATATATATATCGATCCAAAGAAATTGAAGAATTTCAATTCATGGACTTGGCATCACGCTTGAGTAGAGCTTTTAAACTCTAAAAACCCTTAAAAGGGTTCAGTACAGTCCTCCACATTCGAATTCCCCAGCGGAGTCTCCCCCCCCCCCCCCCCCCTAAGTAAAACCGAATGCACTATGAGATTCCTGTTCCTGTAAGCTAGCTGCGCCTTGCCTTAGATTAACCCAAAGGTTGTTTCAGATTTTGATAAAATTGAACTTTGAGGGAGGGACCTAAGGTGGCTAGAATTATTGCTTAATCGGATCACCATGCGCGCTTCCAGGATATAGTATTTTGCATTGAAAAACGAATGGAAGAGAAAGGCAAACAGTTCAGTATAAAGAAAAGGATTATAGGAAAGAAGAAAAAAAGTAAGAAAATACTTTACCAGGCATTAAAAGGATTCTCATTGGCTGCAGGACGATATCCAGGGTCACGCGGATACTTGACAGGCAGCTTTGGGTCGGGTAACTCACGAAGTCGCTCGTATGAACTCGACAAAGATGAAGCAATTTGTTCTGAGAATTTAATCAGAACAAAAGCATCAATCACTTAGCACGAAGTGATTGTATTTACTTTAACGAAACGTGGTTAAGTTAGGCAAATGATATATTCAATTAGGGGGTAGTGGGTACTTATGGATGGAGGATGGTTTTTTGGGATCTTAGTCTTAGGGTATACGGTCTTTTTTAATATCGTCATGAACAGGCTAATCAGTCTTGAACATAGATTCAAGGTGATCTGAGCAAGGGCACTAGGACACCGAACGTGGTTGGATTTCTAAAGTTTATTTTCCCTCTCAATTATTTGAATTAAATTAAACGTATATACTTGTTTACTTATCTTGCGTCCGTGTTCCTTCGCTGTTATAAATGTAGACGTTTTCTTCCAAAGGTCAAATGGTTTGAATAGCCGATGAGCGTTACTTCTTTACTAGTAACGGCCGTTCCGTACTTGGCTCTGTTTGTACCAACAACAACAACGCGACCACCAAAAAGAAAAAAAAAACTCTAAGACGGTTGAATATTACTGACGTAAGGAGCATCGCGTGGTCGCGTTGTTGTTGTTGGCACGAACAGAGTCAAGTACGGAGCGGCCGTTACTAGTAAAGAAGTAACGCTTATCAAACCATTTGACCTTTGGAAGAAAACGTCTGCATTATTATAACAGCAAAGGGACACGGACGCAAGATTGGGAAACAAGTATATACGTTTAATTAATTCAAATAATCGAAAGGAAAAAAATCTTTAGGAATCCAACCACGTTCGGAGTCCTAGTGCCCTTGATCTGAGGAAAAGCGATTAACCAATGAAATCGTGAATCGTATTTTCCGAAAAAGAATCAATCGAATTCTTCTTTGTGCCGGCATAATCTAAGTACACAGGGCGAAATAGGTACTTTTTTTCAAAGGTCGGCTAAGATTTTTGGACTTTATTTCACATTTTGACGATTTTATTGAGGTTTAAGTACCGCCATACTTTTCTCAGTTTTAATACAATGTGACACCACAGAAACCTAGCTTGGGCTTCCTGTGGTATGAGGAGCTTCTGGGTGCGAGAATCATATCGGGCCAATAGTTACAAGAGGCAAGATGGAAATTTACCCCAAAAATCATATTGCCAGCTTTTTTATTTCAAAATAAACTTGCGTCCGACAAGTCCCACTCTTCAGACTTCCCGGACACGATATTACACGAGGGTTCGCTATTTTCTTTTAGGATTTCACTGAGATATAATCCGAAGATCGCCCAAAATTAAAAGAAGATTCGTATTTCTCATTTTATAGGAGGTTCGTTTGCTGTCCGCCTATACTTTTATCCGATTTTTGTTTTTCGCAGTATCTAATAAAAGAATAAACTGAAATTTCTCACCTTGATAAACATGAAGCTCATCTTCGTTAAGTTGGAACCCCAGACACTTTGATATGCGTTCAATTTCTTTCGATGATGGAGGATTGTACTTTTGAAACTCTAAGGTGCTCGGATTGACAGCCATCCTAAACTGAAAAATAGTGCTAGCACCGACTGAAACTTCTCCGCGACAAAATCGAACAGAAATCGAACTTCCATATAGTCTCAGCCGCTATTAGTGTAGTCACGCCATATTGCGCCATTATATAAAATAGATTCTGATTGGCTGTTAGCCATTACTCATTCTAACGTGAACTCCCATTGGATAACACTATCAAACCGGATGTGATCTTCACCGGATGTTTAGTGTAACACGAGCGAGTGCGGTGTTTTCCTTGATAATCTTCAAGTAGAATGATTACCCTTCCCAAAATAACACCAAAAGTTTGCAATTTGTGCCATCGATTCATCGCAAAAGATTATGAAGTTTTTCTTTTAAATGGAAAACAAAAATTCAACCCTATTTTAGAAGTGCAAACACTATAACTTGAAGTACGACGAGCGAGTTCATGTGCCGTCAGTGCATTGACAAGCTTCTTCGACGTCGGTATCATTTCCGATAGCTACAGACAGTATTCCTAAATTACTTAGGGAAGAAACTTGGTCTTCCATTATAGATTTTAATGGAGATATGACTACTAACACGCAACTTCCACGAGGTCTTTCATAGAGCATCAGATACGATAGGTAAACACTAGCGACTTTCCGTAGCCCGTTGGCAAGTTTACGAACACTTTTCCCTTTTAAAGAATGCTTTGGTGGAATCTTGTTGCTCTTGAAAAATATTTTCTATTTCAAACTGATTCTTTACTTCTAAAAACGCTCTAGTCCAAAGATCTTCATCAAAAGAAAACACCATTTTGCAAACTAGGACGCTTTGCTCATCCACATCCGTTTTGATAGTGTTATCCAATGGAAGTTCACGTTAGAATGAGCAATGGCCAACAGCCAATCAGAATCTATTATATATAATCGCGCAATTTGCGCGGGGTCTAGAACAAGCTTTCTGACGATGTTTCGCAGACGGTATTTACGAAGAAAATTCCGGATGTGACGCAGCTAGCGAATCCCGGACTGATTTTGGATTTTCGCTGGAGGTGATTATCGTGTGATAGTGTGAGTTTCTCCACCAATCAGCGCGCGAGATTTTCTATAATCTCCTGCGTATTTTTACTAAAAGTCCATAACCTGTAGATCCCCTCCCCCTCAAGAAAACGATATTTCTTATATCTATGGGAGCCACCTCTACTGAGTCTCGGTGTTCTCTCCTGTTTATCTAAGCTTTGATTTTCAAACCGGGAAGGGCTCTTTATTATTACCCCCTGCTCCCGAAAATCTTCGACTGCCTTCGGGAGAACGTCGGCAATCTCCTTCGTCTCGAAGTCCCATGCACCCTCCCTTCCCTACGTATAATTTTGTCACACACTGTTATTTGCCAGGCTACTAAGTTAAACAGTTCGGAAAAACTGAAAAGCATACGATTGTTGCTGCCATTTTTCTCCTTTTTTAGGAGTTTTTCCAGCGATAATGGCGGTAAATTTTTATTTACTTATAAATAGTGATCTTTATTGAACACATACTATCTTTCTGAACCATTGTTGTTGTCTTTTATTCCTGTTAATTTACGATTTTTTTTGGCTGTTCACAGAGCATCGATACCTCAATCACACATGCTTCGTCTTTGGAAAACTTCCTCGAATGTAAGCACCGTTTTACTCAACCACTATCTTAAGTTTATTCTTGAAAAGATTTTTATTACAAGACTGTTTCGATCTTGTTTTAGTCACAGAATGTTTGCCTGACGACATCCAAAGAAGTATTACCCAGATGAGAGAACTTGATCGCCAATACCAAGGTACGTTTACAGTGATTTGGAAATATTTCTCAGTCAGTTTACAACAGTAAACTCACAACAAGAGATTTATTAACGTTTAGTGTAGTAATTGAGTGTAGAATTAAAAGCAGGGATATATTAACTTGATTTTACTAATTTTGTGAATGCTTTAAGATGGGTCAACGGAAGTGTGGATAAGATAATTTTTCCTATACTTTAGCATACATGTAGGGAAAGAAATCTGTAAACGCAAATTCTGCTCAGTTCCGGTAATTAATCGTGGACGGATTTAGATTGGAAATCTGAAGACCGATTAAAACAGAAGATGAGATCGTTACAAATTCTTCCCAACTGAGAGTACTTTCGAAGGAGATCGAATCCAATGATTGACTTATGCACCTGTCATCAGCTTCCACGAGGGGAGGGGACCCCGGGCAAATGTGGGGACTTTGCTTTGAGACTAGAGGAAAGCTATCTGTATTTCCCCAGATATGGGGCAAGGTTCTTAGAAAATACCCCTATATTCCACCAGCCCCTGGGGCAAAATTGTTATGGAGTTGAAATAACAGATCACAAAAGTAACACAAAACAGTAGAGTGCACACACTAAATCCATAAAACAAACTGGAGACAAGATCTTAGTAACATGTATAGCAAATAGAGTATTTGATAATATCTTAACTTTCTACAAACTCTTACTGAAATACTAAATCAGCATCTGTCTCTAGCTTTCACTTGCTGCTACAGTTACAGTAACTTGACCTTCAGTATCCGCCATTTTGTGCATGACTAGTTTTTAGTTTACGAGCGGCGTAGGTTAACACAGCAACCCCAATGCCATTAAATCGAAGTCAAAATAAAACTCAAACAAAAAACGATGTTTATGCCTCCGCTTGCTTTTTTAGACCTTTAGAGTCCAATACTTTATTGAAAACAGCTCTTTACAAAGAACTCTAATGCTTCAAGGGGGTTTCAGAACATTTTATCTATCTACCACTATTCCCCCAGGTACTGGGGCAAGGATTTAAGGCTAAGTCCCCACTTTCCCCCACATTTCCCCAAGTCTAGCCCGGGGTCCCCCCCCTCATGGAAGCCGATGACAAGTGCATTATAATATTTTTTTAGCAACTGCATACCAGCTGCATTGTGTATTGTATATAGACATACAGTATTTCTAGGTCCTTTTCAACCTAAGCTTGCATATAGTCCTTACCTTTTTTATTTATATTTTATAATAAATAATAAGTAATGGTATAGATAGTAGTAATTGTTGATCAACTATTAAAGTGTTAACCTGAACATTTGGGGTGAGGTGGGGTACAGTATGTCATTTTGGAACAAAAAATTTGCT
Source organism: Actinia tenebrosa (assembly GCF_029948245.1). Classification (NCBI taxonomy): domain Eukaryota; kingdom Metazoa; phylum Cnidaria; class Anthozoa; order Actiniaria; family Actiniidae; genus Actinia; species Actinia tenebrosa. The sequence goes on along the minus strand of NW_028292581.1, from coordinate 505,877 downwards.
CATTCATCTACACATATACATGTAACTGAAAAGAAATGCCAAATGCAAAGAGTCAAATGTGTGATGAAAACGTTACCCTTAGAAATCTTTTTTATTCATTTTTGCTAAAAAAAGAGTGGTCATGCTACCTTGTTGCATTAATGCAGGAGAAAGAATCATTAAGCACTAATATTCCACCCTGGGTGCAAAAAATTCTCTTAGTTGCACAAAGTAGATGCTCTTTACCCATTGCAGGAAAGAAAACTTGTATGCATGTTAAGTACTTAGAGTGGGCAACATTCATCCTGCAACTTGAAAGGCTTTACTATTTAACAAAAAAAGAGCTTTTTCTGTGCTCTGTTCAGTAATAAAGCATGCAGGAATTGACGTAAGCATGAAAGAAGTGTAAGGAGAAGCATAAAGCCTAGGCAAGTGCTTCTCACACTTATTGAGTGCTTACAGTGCTTCCTAAGAGCTTTATTAATGAACAGAGCATGGAGAAAGCCATTTTATTCGTTTTATTATATAGATATTAATTTTATTTCTGTATTGAATTTATTTATGCAAAAAGAAAGAACGTTGCAGGATTTAGCAGCACTTTGCGTGTGCGGATGGCGTATGCACTGTGCTCTGTTCACTAATAAAGCACAGTTTTCAACAACTAAGCGTGCGTGTGTGTGTGCTATCCTAACTACGTAATAATGCAAGTTATGCAGTCATACTTTGTTGCTTGTATTAAACTACACCTTAAAGACGTAGTTTATTCTTCCAAGTTTGCTGCCACTTTCGAGAGAGATAATTGAGAAGCTTTTCTTTGGCTATTTGCAGAGCGACTGAAAGAAATAGAAAGATTGATGAATTCTTATCAAAAAGAAAGAGACTCGGCAATGAAGAGAAAGTATTTAATTCAAATCCAGAGACGGTTGGTAAAAAGCCAGGAATATGGTGATGAGAAACTACAGCTAGTTGGACACATCATGGAAGTGGTAAGATATGTTGCAGTAGTTATCAATTTTTTTTCTTATTATACCTTTAGAGTGCATTGATTCTTAGAAAGACATTTGCAATTTTCAGCAGTCAGTGTCTGTATGCTGTGTATCGAAACCACATTTTATCTTGTCTAGCATAGCAACAGTAACTAGGGGAGGTCGAATAATGGATGCAAAATCAGTGTATTCCTGTAAAAACAAACTAATAATGGTATCATACATTGTTTACCAAGGTTGAAAATAGAAGTCGGCAAGTAGAAATTGACATGGAACACTTGGATACTTATCGTAATGATGATATGCCAACACAAATTATCAAGCATGAAGTTCCAGGTAAAAATAAATACCAGTATCACGGCAATACATTAAAACAAATAGAATAAAATATTTAAACAACTTGAAGCAATTATTATTTGATTGAAGTGCAAGGAAAGCATTTATTTGTCAAAAATTAAATAAATGTTTCACTTCTTATTGCTGTAGATGACTTTAGTGGTTTCACTTGCTACGTAGGTTGCCTTTCCAGGATTCTTTTGCTATGTTACGTGAACGGCTGTGGATACAGCACATGGATCATTGGTTGTCAACATGCCATTCATGGGGAAAATTTCACAAAATTTATTATAGTATTAGTTAAAATTAGCCCTTGATGACCAACATGTGGTTAACAAAAGTCTATACTTGGCATTTTACAAATTTATATTAAGTGCTGTACAGGATTGAGAATTTTATATCAACTCATCTTGATAAAATGAACTTTTGTTTCTCTCGTTAGTGTCAATGATTGAAGATATTCCAGTAATAAAAACAGAAAAGACAAAACGTAAGTCCTATAGTATACTCCTGAGCTGCTAATCAGGAATATCACTCTTTTAATTTGCTGTATCCTAGGGCTCTAAATAGAAAAGAAATTGTAGCCTGCTATAGTAGATAAAGGAAGTCATTTCAGTAAATATTGCATGCCATTTTACTATTAATTTGACAGCACATTGTTATTTTCTCCTGCCAAACCTGAAATTTGGCCTGCCCTATGGCAGGGCACTACACTGTATTTCGAACCCTATATCCCAATCGATTGGCTCAAGGGATGATTTACAGTATGAATACAGTATGCAAGTGTTCATGGCTTGAGAGTCCTTGACCACTGTAAACCCTATGATTCTTGTCACATGATTAGATTTTATTCATCTGATATTATGGTGGAGGAAACAGTAAAATCTGTTTGGCTAATTTTGGAACAAATCAGGTATCTTTTATGTTCAGTTGGGTTCCAGAGACTTTGTACAGTAGGACTAAAAATACTAATATTTTTAAAAGAAAATTAAACAGCTTCTCTTTGGTTATTTAAATAAATATGGCTATGATGTTGAAATCTCCAATCTTTTTTCCTCTAAATAAAGTAGTACACGATATAATAATTTCATTATTTGTTCTAAAGTCAATATTTCCTTCTTATATGCTATTAATTTATTTTCTTGTGTGTAAACATTTAAATTTTTTTCTTCTTCTTTTCTTCTGTTAAACACAAACCCGCCCAGACTAGCTTAGCTATTTGCGGGGGAGTGTATTTTATTTAACTATAGTAATTTATCTTTAGAAATTTATAAATTGTAATTGTAATTGTAATTTATAAATTAATCTGTTGGAAAAACTATTCTTAAAATGTTCAGTGCTAACCGCAGGTATAGTGGTACTTGACCTTCTTAAATATTATATGAACTAATTTTGGCAATAGGCATTAATATTTTTAAAGGATCGTTATCAACTTTCTTAATCTTGGCTAAGATATAGTAAGTGTGGTGACTACTGTACTGTACCTGTGGAAGTCATCTGTGGATTTGTTAACATTCATGTGTGCTGTACTGTATAGTCATACTGTTTTATTTTGATCTCAGGGAACAGACGGCAAAGAAATCATGATAAGCATGATTCTGAGACAGGAGGAGGATCATCAGGAGGGGCTGATAACCAAAAACCAGTCAAGAAGAAGGCTAAAGTCAGCAGAAAGTTAGTATCATGGAGCAGATTTCCTTTAGCTAATGTAATCAACTCACACACCCATTTGTTTACAGAAAATGCAGATCTAAATTCAATATACAGCCTGTAAGGGTGTAATGTTTTCCAGTATCAGGCCCTGTTTCATTCCCTAAAGTACCATGTCTTGGAAGACACATTAATTAAATATATGGATGCATTTGAGACAAAGAAATTTCCTAGATTTCTATGGGGTCGGAAATGTAAAATTATTAATGTCTATATGCTAAGGAGGTCTATTAAGAAAAATTCAGTGAACTCAAATATATTCTATTTTGATGGCACAATACTATAATATTTATCACACAGTATCTAAAACTCTACATTACATTGATATCAACACAGTCCATATGTTAAATACCAGTCTTTTCGATACGTGCCAGTTTTGATACACTGACAGTGTTTAGGTTGTTTCAATACCTGAGTACAGTATTGTCGTTTTGATACACATCGTATAGTCCATTTGATACATGTTGGTATCAAAGTCAAAGCGCATAATTGAAGAAATAAATGTCAAGAAATGTCAATCTTGTGATTGAAATTTAACTTTCCATTAAAAAAACTGGTCCTTTATTTATCAAAAGTTGATCGGCAATCAATGTCATTGATGGGTGTAACAATAATCGTTTCTTAGAAGTAAGTCTTGGCAGTTTCATCCATGGTATTCTATAAAGACAGTTTCCAAGTCTGCACAAGTCAAAAGCTTGGTCTAATGTCTTGATTTTTTGATTTTTTTCATTTGTTGTAGAAAAGCCAAGAATCAAAATTCACCCCAGCCTGATATCCCAATTGACCCTAATGAACCTACGTACTGTTTATGTAAACAGGTGAGTTACTGTATGCTCTGTTTCCCAAATGGAGCCTTTCTTACTTGTCCAGTAGAGATTTCTTCTATTATCTAGTATTGTACATGTAAGTTTGTAAACAGGAGATCTTCTGTTGCATTTACATAACACAATCAGAAGATATAACTAGCTAAAAACTAGTATGAGCTGCGTCAGTGTTTCTAATGAAACAGTAATACACCGTGAATACACGGTGTATAATTTACCTTTTTATCATTACTCAGTGTTAACACAATCAGAGTGGAATTAATGTAACACTTGGTCAAGGGGGTCCAATTGCCCTATTTCACTATATTTTTTAAACGCAAAGGATCATGGTCGTTGGAGAAGGTCAAATCGACACAAATTCACCGAAAATTGTTCTAAAACCGTATCAATCCATGAAGAGAAGAAAAATAGCCAGCAAATGCTCAGAATATTTTTTAGTTCACATTAACACACATTATATCTGAAAACCAGGCCATTTTAGATTAAACTGTTTCGCTAGGAGCAAATTTTGTTGAATTTACTATTGGGTTTGGCGATTCTATCCCCCACATAAACAAGCAGTGACGCCATACTGAAATAGGGCAATAAGCCTGAAGCGAGATGACGTTTTACCCCCGTACTCCCTTCACACAGTGCTTTTGTCTTTAATTATAACTATTGTTCCTGTGTTCTCTAAGAAATCAAAAATTTTAATATGAAAGAATGTTAAAAACTATTATGGTATAGAGTTGGGGGGTAAAACGTCATCTCGCTTCAGGCTTATTGTAACTGAATTTACTGAGGCCAGAGGAATAGAACTTTCCAGTTTGAGCAACCATGAAACAAAATTGCTCTTATTTGAGGTTGGACTTGATTTTTACATATATGTAATTTTACTGTCTTTTTTTTCACGTTAATCTTTTAATTGCAGCCATGGTTTTCTGTGCGCAAGAAACACATGTTTTATTCTTCTTCTAACTGTTTCTTGTTTATGGATAGGTTTCATTCGGGGAAATGATTGGATGTGACAACGACAATGTAAGTTAATAAAGAAAGGAGTTTAAAAAATACTTTGTTGTACAGTATGTGGGCCTACAGTAACAACATTTTCTTTTGGGGTATTGTTATGTAAATTGTCAACCCGAAATAAAGCAGTGACAAATTCTACTGTTAAAAAATGGCTGACACATTAACATCACAATCATGGTAATGTTTATAAACATTATATTTAGAGTACGTATACTTTACCTACAATAAGAGATGCATGAATCCAAATTAATTGATGCACATGTACATTCTACTTTCTGACATTTTCTCTAGTACTTAACTGCAAACTTTTCAATGAAGCAAATGAAGTATCTGTATGCGACAGGTCAAAATTTTGAACATTAATCTTATTGGTTGTTTCTGTTCCTCAGTGTCCAATAGAGTGGTTCCATTTCCAGTGCGTTGGACTCACTAACAAGCCAAAAGGAAAATGGTAAGTGCATGGTAGAAGCAGAGCAAATTGCTTGTCTTGAAAAACTTTCTATCTTATACATCTAGCATATTTCATGCTTTTTGTGTCTTCTTGAGGGAAATCAGGGTATCAAAGGAGTACTACACTTGTCTCTCACCTCTGGGATTAGGGTTTGTTCCTGGACTCAGCATCACATGTCAGCAGAGTTAATGTCAGAGATCTCTATATTGATGTGAAGGTTTTTTTACTGGGTTTTCCTGTTTTCCTTCTTTTCCAAAACCAATCAAACTAAATTTTGATTCAATTTATGAGTTAGCCTTGCTCTGTCTTTGCTCAGCCAAGATGTTGTTTCAGGGTTCTATCTGTTAAGTTAACCCTACCTTGTCTTTGCTCAGCCCAGATGTTGTTTCAGGGTTCTATCTGTTAAGTTAACCCTGCCTTGTCTTTGCTCAGCCCAGATGTTGTTTCAGAGTTCTATCTGTTAAGTTAACCCTGCCTTGTTTTTGCTCAGCCCAGATATTGTTCCAGGGTTCTATCTGATAAGTTAACCCTGCCTTGTCTTTTCTCAGCCCAGATGTTGTTTCAAAATGCAAAAATTTAAAGAATAACAGTATTGTTCCTTTTGTAAAAGGGTTATTCTTCAGGGGCGTAGTGAAAATGGGTGGGGCAAGGCCCCCTTCCTCCCCCAAAAAGCCATACACTTTCCTTTTTTCTTTGTGAAATGTTAATGAGGTTCAAATTTCTATTTATTTAATAGTTTTTTCTTTTGATATGACTCTAAGTTTTGCACCTTATCTGGGTGGGAAATCATTCATTGTCCTCCATATAGTTGAGATCTCACTTCGCTCCTCTCACTCTTACTATGTTTATAATAAGTTAAAGATCAGTATTTGGATATGTATGTTTGTTTTTTTGGCATTTAGGTACTGTCCAAAGTGTACTCCCCAAGACCGAAAAAGAGAAAGAAATTATCCCAGATAAGTCAGATAGTTGTGGTGTGGTTTGATATCTAAGCTTTACGTGTACATTGATATGAAGCTTCAAGTAGAAGACGTTTAGTAAAACCTATTCGGATAATATTACCAATCACTCTTTGTCCAAAGAAACAATCCAAGACACGTGTCTGGTGTATTGGTGCGGAGTCAGACAGTACAGTGGCAGATCCAGAACGATTTCAAGGGGGTGACTGTTACTTAGAAAGGCAGCACATAGCATCCTTTTTAGGTCTTACTTTATCCTTAATTCTTTTTTTTTTTTTTTTTCAATCCAAAGAGTCGACTAATCGACTAGTCAACCGATTCACCTCCATCTGGATCTGCCCTTGCAGTGTAAGACATGCAGTTTTAGTTAACTACTTAAACAGTCTTAACGACCTTTCGGACTCAATAATGATAAGTGTACTCCAAGGAAAAATTGATCATAAATTCAGTTTTGCAGTTGGAGACATTTTGTGGTGTATCTGCACATTTTTCGCTGAAAAAGATTCTTAAACGGAAATAACAGTATATAAAAAGTAATGTTGCAACTTCAGTAGACAGTTTTTACTTGTAAAATGTTAAAATACTAACAATAATAATATAATAATCCAAGATAAACCTTAGTTTGTTATGATTATCTAGTTCATTACCAACTTCAATATAGCAAAGATGTAAACCTTTTTTTCAATTTAAAGTGAAATATTATGATGCTATTGAGAGACATTCTCTTTGTGTAAATTTATTTATTTTATTTTCAATAGTTGAAACTGATAGTATATTAAAAAGTAGAGTGATAATAACTAGTGGCTACTAGTTGGGACTCCGTTGGTGTGTTGAATACGACAAGTGAGTAAGAATAACTAGTGGTTACTAGATGGGACTGTGTTGGTGTGTTGAATACGACAAGTGAATAAGAATGACTACTACTAGTGACTACTGGTTACTAGTTGGGACTGTGTTGGTGTGTTAAATACAACAAGTGTATAAGAACAACTAGTGGTTACTAGATGGGACTGTGATGGTTTGTTGAATACAAAAAGTAAATATGATAAAGGCCTTGTTACACGTTGAAACTTTTAGTATATACAAGTTGCGTGCAATGGTGTGGCGAGTCAAGTTTCAAGTGGGTATTACACGGCACAATCTTATCCTAAAACTTGTTAGCGACACAGATTTCGGTTGCACAAGAAGAAAGCAGTTTTACTTTTCGTGGAACTTTCTCGCGACGAAAGTTTCACGACGCCTTTCCTTATCATTAACTTAGTTGCTAAAATGTAGTTTTGAAGACAAAACGACGCAGGTAGTTTTTAATTTTAAGCAAAACTTCTATAAATGTAACTTTCATATAAACAACAAAATTTACTAAAAATGACAATTGACGTTTGTAAATGTATCTTACACACAAAACAGTTTGGTACAGGTAGCAAACGGATTTTGATTTAACGGAGTTTAAAGGTAATGAGACATTTCTCCAGCCTTCTCAGTAGTAGTGTGCTTTTGGCATGCATTGGAAAAACTGAGGTCTCTACCTCTTTTCTATACTTTTTCCTATACTAGCCCACCCCCCTTCCCGTTTCCATACACACCAAGTCCTATACACGCCCTGCCTGTTGGTGTACCAATTTTGAAATGTTACCCTGTTACGTACCCTCAAGGTTCCATTTATCTGTCGACCATTGAAAAACTAGTGTCTCTTTCTTTAGAAAATGTTTGTCAACTCAGTCTTCGATAAAGTAAGCTTTATACGACGTGGTAGCCTTGAACCCATAAGGCCTTTCGAGGTGATAAACCGAAAACAAAAAATGTGCAGTTAATGGTTCAACTGTGAGAATTAATGGAAGGGGACTTGATACAATCGCTTGGCCTCGACTCTTCCCTGATACCTTGATCTTATACGAACGATCCGAGCAAGCGTTGGCAATCTCAAATGCTGAAGTACGTGCTGAATGCGTCCTTGTTATCATTACCAAGCAATTTGCGTGCAGATCAGTGAACTTGACCTTAGCACCGAAATTCTTACTCCTTGCCAAAATCTTCAAAAGGTGTTTCCTCGAATCCATTTTGATCCATTGACGATTTCCATAGGAACTATATTTTCTCGACTTGCAGACACATATCGTGAGGTTGACGGTGTCGTCTTTACATGTATCAAAACGTCTGTAAATGCTTATTCTACTTAGGTGTGTCAATGTTACATTATTGTTGGATTGTCTTGGTATCTTAGGGTATTCTATTTGCACCTCGAATATCTCGGACTCAGGAATGACAATCAAATCCATCGTCACCAGATAATTATCACCCACTGAGCGTCGTCGTATTTTCTCAAACGTTTTTCCAGCGAGTCTTTGGCAATTTCCAAAGCCGCCCCATGAATCTATGTTTTCCATGAATTCGGTTTGTATCCTATTGTTTAAAGTGCCTAGGGCAAGCTCAGCAAGCCAAGTCAACGAAGGATGGTTAGTTGAGAATGTTTTTTCCCATCCATCGCATTTACAAACGGCCGCACTTCTCATGGAAATATCAGAACACGAACGATTGGATGGAATTTCTGCGAAGATGCCTTCCAGCTGTGTAGACCCCGAATTTTCTTTATCTAGATTTCCAATGGAAACAAGTGTATGGTGCAACTCTAATGTTGTCAGAAGTCTTTTCTGGTTCGTTATCAGTGCTTTTGTTCTGTGGTACCCAAGGAACGAAGCGGTCTTTTCAGGTAAAATGGCAAAAAGCAAAGCGTCGTAGATTTCGGCCCTTCCATCCATCGTACGGAATGCGTATGTGGTAGTTTTGGGTCCATGATCAGAAAGGACGAGAGTTAAGGTATTCTCCTGTCCAGCCATATTAAGGAAAAATTCAGAGAGTCTTTGATCCAATTGTTTAATCCTAGTCCCAGAGATTTCATGCCCCGTATTCAAGTGTGTATGTGCAAAAATAGGTGTTTTAGACGTCCGTTTCTGCTTAAAGACTTTCTCATTATAATCTAAGAAGTACTCTGCAAAGACTTTTCCACCGAAGCAAATCTTCTTCGGCCGGTTGAACTGGTTCGTTATGTTGTACCTTTGTAATGCCTTGCAAGAAAAATGAGACAGTCCAAAATCGTCAATGTAGTATTTCTCGACTTGTTTCTTAAAAGTCTTCCATCTAGAACTAAAGTCTTCCAGATTCTGAGGTTGTTTTCCTTGGAAAAGATTATCCGTGTAAAGTGACCCCCACTCATCATACCAGCAACTGTCCTCTTGCAAAAGGGTGTGGTATCCTTTCGATTTCAGTATGCTGAATAAATATTCGATCTCATAGTGCTGTTTTTTGTGCGCTTTATAATCCGAGTCAGTCTTCCCGCTCATTAATGTTCGAATATTATGAAACGTGTAATCGGCCATGCTTTGAAACAACTCAAAATCCAGGACCGTCGCTTCCAATCTTGGATCGTGGACGATTCTGCGAAGTACTTCGACTGTTTTTGGTAATGATCGATAAAAGTGCGCCCGTGATACAGAATCCAAAGTAATGATGTTGAAATTGATTAACGGCGGTTCTAATAATGGCCCATTTGGTATTTTTGGCTGGAAAATGATTAACTGTTCCAAAAACAATGATGTGGTACTGCATCCCAAGCACTTGCATTTGAGAAAGCAGAAGTTAAATCCATTTTCGCTGCTAGATTTTGAGTAGTCATAGACCAAACGTTCTAGTTCTTTGTTAGACTTCATAAGGAAAGCTGTGTTATCATTCGTGACGATCCCATAATCAGGATCCACGCCCGACAAATAAACATAGTTGTCCGTGCACGGGGACATATCGCATTCTATCGTACCATCTTCTTTAAAGTTGCATATCTCATTGGCAATCCCCTGTTTTTCGCACGTTAGAGGCGACAGATGTACATTATATGCCATATATGCCTCTTTGCATGCTTTTTCACTTGGTGTCTTGGGTCTGCAGCGTACTTCATTGAGACTGTCGTTTAACCAAGGGTTTACTTTACTTTCTCGAATTCCCAAAAAGGGGCAAATACTAAATGGAAGGAGGTGAGAATTTGGCTCATCATTTAGAAGAGTTTTTAAAATTTTCTTCTTATTTTGGATGTCCAATTTTTGCTCCGCTTGCGACTGATGTTCTTCTAAATTATTGTTGTCGTGGAACATAAGCGCATTAGGATCGAAGAAACTTTCATTGATGGAATTGTCTAATGTTTTTCTTTCTTGGTCGGCATTACTGAATTCAACCATATCTTTCGCATCAGCCATGGTAGAGAAGTTGTTCGTATGATCAGCAACAGTCCCTTTACCATTCTGCTGGGCTTCTTCCTTTACTGAAGGATCGCTGTTTACATGTTGCATTAAAGGACTTGGAGTATCAATGTTCCATCCATGTTCATGGTCATCTTGTAACCAATTATCACTGATCCCTTTTTGGTCCTTCCTTTCAGTAGGTGAGTCGGTCGAAGAAGGAAGCTTGTCTAAATCAGGTTCGTTTGCCAAAGCTGGATTCGTTGATGTTTGGCTCTGAGAATCTAACTGGACTTGTTGGCTTTGGATGCTGCTTTTCTGTTCCTCGTTTTCATCTACAGCTTCTTTGTTGTCATCTAAATAAAGATTTTAGAATAAAAAGAATAAGCATTATCATAGCATCACCCTAGCTATGTACCACTGTAAGCACTTCAGCATAGTTTTCACGAAGACTGATGAGTGATCATCTATAATAATGATGAGTAGGACTTCTAGATTATTGGATCGATTAAAGTTGTTGTTACACAAAACGGCGCAACGACGATTTTACGTGCAACAATGTTCGAAAAATTTTTTCCCGTGTAACATGGTGGTGCTTTTACGATTTTTAACGATGTTTTGTTGCGGCTATATGTGGCAGGTTCTTGAATTACCTTCAAAACTCACAACATGAGTTGCTGCGCGCGCCATGTTACACGTAGTCTCCACCGTTACACGAGGCCAACTTTTAAGGCAACAATGTTGCGTTAAAAATCTTTTCGTGTAACATCACTTAAAAACGTTCTGTCCTTGAATACACGACTGTCTTTGTCCTATGCCGATTATTTAATTGCTTAACAAAGAGTTGTTTAGTCTCCCCCAGAGCCGCTTTCAGTGTCGTCACGCAACGCTTTCTCCCCTGAGTTGCGGCTACTCAGGGGAGAAAGCGTGGCGTGACGACACTGAAAGCGGCTCTGGGGGAGACTAAGAGTTGTTATGACCACGGTTGAGAGTAGATATTCGTATGAATATTAAAACCTCGTGGTACGGACTTGCCGTGCCGTAAACCTACAACAGTGTCGTGTCAGGACGTTGTGTCTTCGATCGGTCGAACGATAATCTTGTGAGATTGGTTGTCGTGACTGGGCCACGGTGAACCGTTACTTTTTAGAGTGACATGCTTACCTCGTTTTGCGTAGCTTTGGACTTGGTAGTTTTGGATGTTGAGGTAATCTTTGCTTAAAATGGTGTAAATGAACATTCCGATCACAGTCGCCAGGAGAAAAAAGAACTACAGAAACAAAAAGGCAACTGTTACATTAATTTTTTGTATGAGCTGCATTTCTCCACACAAATCAGAACAAAAACTCCACCGACACTTACATATAAAATTGTATTTTCTTTAGCCGACGCTGAATTTATTTGTTTCGTATCAGACAAGAAAAATAATTTTAGCCGGATCGTGAAAACATACACGAAAAAGAGCATACAGTCATGTAGTCGTAGACAGATATGGAATGTGTCTATAGTTTTAAAAATAAAGGGTTTATAGGTGGATCGCTGAACAAATTAAGTACTTTACTTTCACCAAAACAATACTAACAGGCATATTCAATATCCTATCCAGGCAAATTACTTGTAAGAGAATAATTTAACATTTGTCACTACAGCTGGAAGGGAAACTTTGGGAGAAAGATCAGACTCCCTGGAAGCGAACCATTGACCTGGCTTCCGGGTTTTCCTTTTAGGCAATGACAAATGTAAGATTATTCCATACTTCCTCCTAGTTTAAATCCTAATTTCGAATGACTTTTTATTTACCCCACAAAAGGAGCCAGAATTTTTAAACAGGAATATCCAATGTATAATAATTAAGTAGCATTATAGCTTTTGGTTTTTGCTGGTACGTGGTGTTCCTTGCACAATGTGGCATGTTAAAACCCACCAACTGAAATGCTTTCAAAACAGGTTCTCACGTGGCCAAAATTTGTGCACGAAAATTAAAATCTTTGATCACGTGTGAAAAGTTTAGGAACTGAAGAAACCGTTTACATCATGTGACAGAAGTGTATCTGTAAAGTTAGAAATATCGAAATTTATATTCTTGGTGTTTTCTTCGTTACTTTAACAGCTTTTTAAAATTGAGATCAGCTAATTTGATTGACATTTAATTTGCTGGTGTGATTGTCAGAAAATCACGATTTTCCTTTCAAACACTTACACGAGTTTCACGATTTTCCTTTCATACAAATTTTTTGATTTTTAAAAAAAAGTACCTTGCTATCGTGAAATTCACTCTCTGATATGATAAAACACATTGTCAGTGAATTTCTAAGTTATGACACTTTACAATGAAGTTAGTACTACGCTATATAATTTATAATCAAAATATCTCGCAGATTGTATGTATTTCCATCGAAAGCTATTTAGTTATGACCTTGGTAATTCTTGGGGGTGCAACCAAATGACTTAAAATCCCTCGAGATATAAATATCAATGAATTAAGCAGCCGCCATGTCAGTTGATCTAACGAGAGAAGCTATTAATGAGGAATGCTTTGTAAGTTGTCGTCAACTAATATGGCGTCTTTGAAGTAACCCTCACCCCAAGAATACGGTACCTTTCTACGATAAAACAATCCGATCATGTTGACTGCAGTATGTCCTCTCGCTATTTTCAGTCTCAACGTAATCGATTCTCAGAACCCTTTGTAATCAGTTTTCCAGGTACGTTCCCACGTGGCTGAATTTCTTTCATCTTCATGTCTTTTTTAAAAACTTCAAAAAGAAGTCCATTGGTTTGTTTCTTTATTTTCTCTCTTCCTTTGGTATTATTTGTTGGCATGAGTCTCCGTCCACTCAACGAAAAGAATATTACTTAATTAACGATGTGTACTGCAGTGTTAAAGTTTCTCGCTGAGCCAGATTTGCCACAGAACGGTCGAGTTTTGCCGGTGTTCTGTGAGGTCATTTTTACATGGCAGGTTTCTCTACTTCAAGAAGTAGACTGGAATGTTAAAGCACCTGTTGTTTGATATATAGTCACCATGGAAACGTGAAGCCCATGAGCTACATAAAACAATTAAATGAATAACCCAAACGAATGATTAAACTGGGTAGCAAAGATTAAGATTCACACCTAAATAATATTCATATTCAAATAAACTAAGTTATTTTCTTTATGGAATTTAAAGTATAATATAAAGATCATTGAGATTGTATGATTAAAATTTAAGATTTAAAGACTATTATTTGAAACAAAGGCTCGTCCACCGATTTTTCGGATTTGTCTAAAACGTTTCGGTCGTGAAGCTAACTTGGTCCGACAGTAATATGTGTAAATTATTGCATGGCTATTATAGAAAACTTTTATTCACATGGGAAAATATATGATGCTTCATTGAATCTTGGTTACGCATTGAGTTTGCTATACCTACACATTACTGACGAACCGGCGTCGCAGTATCACAACCGTAACGTTTTTAATGATCAGTGACATTTGCAACCCTTCGTTTCAAATAATTGGATGGCTAGTTATTGAAGAAAGCAATGTCAAACGTTTAAGACGTTAGATCACTTTGTCGACCCCTCACCGCATTCTGATCATCCCCCCTCTTTACCTTGGTGATGATGATAATGATGATGATAATAATGATGCTATAATAATGATGATGATGATAATGATCGATGATGTTAAAATGATTTTATTGAGGTTTCTTTGGATTTACGTTTACATACATTTTTTAACAAATTTCGAACCAATCACTATCGCTAGCTCAATGTAATTCTTTGTTTTGACTTATACGAGCGTAGATCTTTTCAAGAGTCAGGAGTAGGTCTTTCCGGTTAGTATAGCGCTCTTCAAGTCAGTCGCTTTCGGACCTTTTGACCATTTGACCATGGAAACACTGTATTGGCAAAAGTGCAAGGACGACTTTGACAGAAGAAAATACATTTTGGGCCATTATCCATGAAATGGATTACGCTTGAAAACGTTCTCTCGATGTTGTAGTAAGGAGCTTTAAATTTCTATCACGTGATGTTCAGGGTGGCTTATTTGTTCGAGTCCAAAAACAGCAAAAACACCTGCTTTTTACCTGCTTATTCTCTTAGTGCTATAACTCGTATATTGTTCTTTCTAGTATCTAATTAACGTTACATATAGCTGCAGTGAAATCAAAAGGAGTGCCTTTTATTAGAAGCTCAACAACAAAAAGCCTGACATGTGAAATAAGTACCCCGAAAAACAAAGAGAAGCGGGACAAAAGAACTCTTTAAGGATCAAAATGATGTTGGCAAGAAGAAAACTTGTAAGACAACTAATCTTAAAAGGCCTATAACTGCAATGTCTAGTAAACGTTGCAGTGATTGTTCAATGGCTTGCGTGTGTTAATCAATGATTATGTCGACATCGATTATCGACAGATGTAAAGTTACCGCTATATACACTCAATTAGCCAACTTTTGATATTCTGGTTGAGTTGAATCAAGCAGAAAACAATCTGAGTCCAGGCAGGGGTAGGCAGGGGGGAGGGATTACCAAAGAATAATTACGATTACATTATTGTTTCCCCAGAGCCTCGACTCTAAATGGTTTGTATTTGACGCGCTCAACCAGAATATCAAAAGTTGTCTAATGCAAAATCATTCTCGGGTTAAAAGCAGAGAACTTAAGCTGAGCACGCATTTCAATTCAAAAAGATATCATTTTTGATTTTTTTTAAAGCTCGTTTCAAAGAATCAGAAACCTTCTCAAAATCATTTTGGATGGGATGACATGAAAACACAACTTGAAATTAAAATCAGACATTTTCTCGATGGAATTTGTGGCATTTCCTTCGTATTTCCATGTTAGCCTCAGATTACATTCAAGATAGTTTTGAGAAGGGTCCATTGCGTTTGGTGCGAGATCCTTTAATCCGGCTAGCTTCGTGTTTACAAATCGCGAGTTCCGAGAGAGACAAGCAATTATAAATTCCGATCAAGTGTGTCATCTAAATATTCATGCATTTTTTCGTCGACCCGAGACTTGTGCTTCGTTCACTATATAGACACGTTTGGAATGGCATTGGGCACTTCCACTTAAAATTAGTGTATTTGAGGGAAGCATTAAATTATTGATTGCCTTTTTGGGTTTTCTAGGTTTTAATTTTTTTGGTGATTGTTACCACGACAGTAATGTACCTGTGGAAGATGCAACTAGATTCCAATACATATATCATTGGTAAGTAAATTTTTTTGATTTTGAATTCCTTGATTTGAGATTAAGATTAAGATTTGCAAAACCCACGATAAATATGGGAAAACCCACGACTAAGGTTGATTCATAGTTTTGGGCGTGTGTCTTCCAGTTTCATTCAGCGGAAATAGCGCGTTACTGTCCTAGGTAATGATTTTTCATAGAGCGTAAATATAAAGTACGACTGACAAAAGAAATTTATATTAGAACCCTTGCAAAGGGAACGAGATGTGGTCCAAAATGGGAAACATTACTTACAATGGCCGATAATGCTCCAGAACTTACCTTTGAACGACATCTTAGTTTTTGTACATCATCAAGATATCAATTTGTTCTGCCTAACGCGAATTTTATTTCCAACAGATACTCTTAAAAACGAAAAGAGAGATCACGATTCAAGAAAAGGTGCATCTAAAAGTGAAGGAACTTTTGCGCAGGCGTTACGTAATGTAAAACGTCAGCATGTCCAAGCAAGTGTCGTAACAAAACATGTCGATCTTTTCAAGGGCTTCAGAAATGTTTCAAAGAACATCCAAAATAATAGAATGAGCACCAGGAAACATGAGGACATCGAAGAACAAGTCAACAAAGAATGGAAAATACTTGCTGGAGATATTTCTGAGTCTGAGCGCAGTCTTCCGAAAATGAAAACCATAAAAGTTCGTCAAGTGCAGCCAAGCAAATCGAGGCTTTCTGTTTTAGAAAGACTGTTACAAAAGATGATGTCCGATACGAGGGCTCGACAACTTCCTAAAAGGTCCCCCTGTCCTTATATGGGACTGGGAAAAATTTATAACGAAACCGCACTGGACGACAAGATTGGCAAGGTCAGTTGTAAGCCTCGTATCTTAAAAGCCAAGGATTGCAAGATGGCAAATAAAGCATACAAAATACACAGTAAACGCTTAAAATGCACCGCAAACAAACCAATAAAAGACCTGTGCGTATTTCAAGAAACATGGCGGTCATCTCCAGATATGATCGCAAGTGTGCGTTGTGATCTTACTGCATGTGGAGGTAATCCTGTCCAAGTGATTAACATTGATCCGGAGTATGGAATTCTTGCTGATGTTGAGAGATGGTACGAGTTCTCCACGTCCGAAAGTTTGGAAGATTTTATCCCAGAATTTGTCGCTAAAAATTCTTTTAAAGGACTACGGTTTTGTTTTCTTCGCTGTCGTACATCCAACACGTAGTAGTTACAGTCAAACAAATTCTCTCCTTTCCACCGATAATGGAAAAAAACGATGATGCTCCGTTAAATAAGAATGTATTTAACTTTAATATTTTAGTTCTTGATTCAGTGTCCCGGGCGCACTTTTATCGCTCAGCTTCCCAAGACTGTAAAAACAATGAGGAAGATTGTACATGATAAGAGCAAGCAAGCGACGGTGCTGGACTTCGAGCTTCTACAAAGTACTGCTCCTTATACGTTCTATAACATGAGATCCTTTATGTCAGGAAAAAGCCAACAGAATAAGAAGCAAGAGTATGGAATCAAGTTATTGTATGGACTACTTAAGTCGAAAGGGTTTTATACCATGTTACAAGAAGACAGTTGTTGGTATGATTCCTGGGGATCTTTATTCACCAACAACGTACACCAGAACAGCACTCCCAAATCTTTCGAAGAGTTTGCTCACCAATGGGATGTTTTCACTAATCGAGTGTTTGGTTATCATATTGATGATTTTGGCTTGTCGCATACTTCTTGTGACGTCTACAGGCAGTATGGAACTACGAATCCGTTCGAACAACCTAAAATCTGCTTCTCTGGTAAACCGTATGGAGATTTCTTCTTAGATTACACAGCAAAAGTGTTTCAAGCGTACAGGGATTCTGACAAGAAACGTCCCGTTTTTGCGTACACTCACTTAAATGTGGGGCACGAATTTTCAGGAAGGCGTATTCGACAAATTGACGAAAAACTGTCGTGGTTTGTCCGTTCGATGGCAAAAGACCAAGATACCTTAACTATAATACTTTCTGATCATGGTCCTAAGACAACGAAATTCTCGTTTAAAACAATGTCAGGGAGAGCAGAAATTTACGATTCCCTCTTATTCATGATCCTTCCGAAGAATGTTGCGGAGAAGCTTGAGATGCAAAGAACTCGTGCCTTATTTGTGAACCAGCGTCGTTTGATGACTACATTAGATCTCCATAAAGCTATTATTTCTTATGTGAAATCATCAGAAGGCCATGATCGAGGGGTATTTACTGAAGTGTCTCCTCAACGCACATGCGCAAATTTAACAATGAAACACTCGGCTGTTTGTAAATGTACAAATTGGGAAACGCTGTACCCTGACGATTACGGGAATTTTACTTGGTTGGCAGAATTCGCCCTGGGTGAGATCAACAATAATATTCAGAAAGAGTTTATGTCTGGAGGAGACAATGTATACGGTTTTGGAAAATGCCAGCGATTGGTTGGAAATAGTTTTAAAAAGGTTCGACATCGTATGGAAGGAGATAAACATGTTGTGACCATGGATATCATAGTCAAACCAATGAATGAGATTTTCGAAGCACAGTTTAGATACTCGGAAAAATCCCGCGGGATCCGCGATCTTGCCGAGCTTAGCAGTCTTCGCAGAGTTAGTATTTACAGACATTTTAAACGCTGTGTCGACCCTCGAGTTCCTCTGGACCATTGTGTTTGTAACAACAAAACGAGGCGGAAAACTCGGGGAACTTCTTGGAAATGGATTGAGGCCAAAGCAACCTCAGATATCCTAAATATCATAAAACGCACACGAAGCTTTAAATCTAAGACATCAGTCAAAAATCTACACGGTAACTGTTTATTGTTGTTGTCAAGGAGACATAAGAGAACATTAGTTTATGAAATAGCCAACGCCTGTTCTGATCGCAAGTATAAAGTTCGTATTGCAGGACGAAGTAAGGGGGCATTTATTTTAACACGTGACTTACCGATTTCGATATCATTACGTCCGCTAACCATTCATTTCCTGTTCGGTATTTATCATTTCAAAAAGCCATACAATTTTTATATCAAAACGTCTTACAAAGTCTTCATAGAAAAGTAAGGTAACATCAAGGAAAGAATCATTTTACAGAAATTTCTTAGTTATTTTGTAGCTATTTAATTTAAAAAGTTGACTTTTGCTAATAAAAGGCCAGAGTTTCGTACATGAACCGTGAATTCTGATACTGACCCTGAGTAGTTTGTCTGTGCGGTCCTGTGGGCTTACAAGACTTTACAAATTACTTCATGGAATGAAAGCAAAATCCCGGTTATAAGCCCTGGGCTAATATAGTCATTTGTAAGGATTTCTTCATGGGCTTATACCCGGACAGGGTTTATAACCGAATATTATAACCGGTTAGGCCTCATAAACGGGGGGGGGGGGGGGGGAGTTATAACTGGGGAGGTGGTTATAACTGGGGAGTGGCTTATAATTGAGATTGTACGGTAGCTTTCGCACTGTTCATTACTCAGCAACGGGAATCTGCAATCTCAGCAACGAGGTCTGTCTAAGAAAATAAGGGATCTTAAATCTATGACATCAATAATGATTATGGGAGCCAAAAAGTATAGAAGTAAGTGATTTTTATCATGGCTGCTTGAATTAAAAGCAATCAGTTCAAAAATATTCCGTTCAATGATGCCAACTGAAAAGTGAAACCCTTCTTTAGTTTTACAACAACAAATTTGTTCCATTTAGACCACTTGTCATTATAATCAGGGGCATGCAGCCCCCACTAGCGCCACAATTACTGTTACGCCGGCTTTTTTACGCGATGCTAATGTCTTTCTATACATTTCTTCTTTTGGGACACCACCCGAATGAGAAAAGACTGAAGAGCTAGATGTAGTACTGATTCATCAAGATGTAGCATTTCTATCCCTGTGATACGCTGACATGCCAGGGTAAATTAATACACATACGTTATGATATATAAGTTTTAGGATTTCCGGGCTACAGTTTTGAAACAAAATCCTGTCTACTATAGGACGTTTTCAGGGAGGTGGTTTCCCAATTGCATGTCTCCCTCAGTTGCTTAGTTCGTGATGGGGCTCGCTTAGTTCTTGAACTCTGTTCTTATGCAGAATTTTTGTATTGTTTGTGCCTTCAAAGAATGAAAGATAGTGCAAAAATGGAAATGGTTGGGAGAAATCGGGTTGCCTGTGCATGTGGTTTTAAATTCCGGAAACACATGACTTATTCAACCAATGATAATCGTCATTAAAAATTCTTAGATTCACTTCCGGTCACGGGATGGAATCGTGTGATGTGATTGGTTGAAGTATTGCACGCTCGACTTGCTTTTACAACAACATACATAACCCAAACACGAGAACCTGTCGAAAATCATGCACGTCGCGAGTTCCAATACAATCGAAAGTCATGATTTTTATCTTACTTAACGAATTCTAGAACCGCTCATTTAAAAATTTGCCCATAACGAATGAAATTTGGACTTTTTTCTGGTCAGTTTTATAAGAATAGCGTGTTTTGAGATTTTTCAAAATGGCGGAGTTTGTTTGTAAAGGAATGAGATTCGGGTAACTTTGCGCCTCTTTTGCTTAGTATTCCCAAACACTTGCCTTTCGGTTGAGAGATTTATTTGGCTTAAATGGGTACAGGAAGCTCGTTGGTACCAAATGGAGATTCTGATGATGATTTGGCCGAGGATGAATTAGGCGAAGAGCTTGGAGTTCTAAAGAATATTCCCGTCGAATGTTCGGCTCCGCAACGAAAGTCTGTGAGTCTCACAAATCCTCTTCGTTCGGTTGGGTCTTTTGGAAAGAAGAAAAGTTCAAGTTCCAAAGGAAAGATTATCACGAAAAGCTCAAGTCTGCGTTCTGCTCTTTCGTTTGACTTCGATAGCGAAGTTGATAAACTTCGAAAAGAGTACGAATTCTTTCGTTTTAGTAAGCAGGACGAAGTAACGGAGTTGCAAGTGGCGAAACAAAAACTACAAAGTGAGAACAGAAGACTTAGAGGTGAACTAAAAGTTCTACAGGCAACTTGCCTCAAGCTAAGAAATGAGAGGGAGATCGGTCTAGAGGCCGAAGAGCAAGCATTACAAAGAGCACTGGCTTTCGAAAAAGGTAGGAATTTTAATGCGTATTTTATATCTATAGGAATGTCCAACTTGACCTATTTAGTCACATTTCATGTTTAAATGACACTATTACTTCTTAATTGAATCGAGTGTGTATCTTATAAAGAGTTTTAAATGCTTCTAGTGCTAATGATTCAAAAGTGAGATAGGAACAAGAGACTTCAATCTAATAAATATTGTTTCAACTATTTCTACTACTTTAGTCTTGGGATCAAGTTGCTAGTGTGCACCAAACCTTAGTCGTCTATTTATGCGATGTTGGGAAAACATGAAATATCCCAAGAGGCACTTGTATGTTCTTATGCCAATGCTCCATTTTACAGTTCTGTTTAGTGACCACGAATAATAGTCCCAAAGTGAGGCTGAAGACTATTATTTGTGGTCACTGAACTGTAAAATGGAGTATTGACAAGTGGGATATTCTATGGTGTGCCAAACCATCCTGTACCTATTTTATGCCACGGCATTATTGAAATGCCCAGTGATACCCAGAAGAAACAGTGCATGGAATACCTTCATCAGGGGGGTAGCCAAAAATAATAATAATAAAGCTGGGTATTGCCTTTTAGGATTTAATTTTGCAAAACTTAGCAAAGCGAATGAATATTAGTGTATGAATTCCAAAAAGCCACCATTTTGTTGTCATGAAGGGGGGTGGGGGGGGGGGGGGCAGAGCCATGAAGAGCCATGGTCCCCTCGGCCCCCTGCCTATGTCCTTGTTCATGCAACGTCCTGGGGACCAGGGAAAAGGCATGACATTCGAAATTGTGGGGGTTCAAGATGTACCCAGAATAAGATTATAGTGATGCAAGTCCATGGAAAGTTGTATATAATGAAAGAGGTTTGATAATGGGACTCCATTGTATGTACATCCATTGCTGGAAGAACGGTACTTGTCCAGTGCATGAAGGGGTTAAAATAATGTTCAATTGAAGCATTTAATGATTATTTTTCAGAAAGAGACAAAGTTCAGCGTCAGTTCAAATTATACAGAGAAACTAAAGAAAAGGAAATTCAAGAACATCTGCAAAGCCGCCGAGAACTGGAAAAGAAGATTCAACACATGCTCAATGTACATGGTTTGGATGTCGCTAATACTGATGGAGACTTAATGGGAGAAGGAAATAATGTGACCAATGACTGGTGGATGTCGTCATTAGGAAGTGAACAAAGTCTTGAAGAACTAAGTCAGGCTAGTATTCTTCATGGCCCTGATTATAGTCAAGCTATTATGGAGAGAGATGGTGCCTTTACTACCGTTAGCAGAGGTATGGCCTTTATGCTATACAAAAGCATTCTTTACTGTATTATATAGATACTATATTCTATCAGGGCCGTAACCAGGGGTCTTGCATGGTGGGTGCACAAGAAATGGAAATGGAACTATATTAAAACTAACAGATGGAAAAGGGAGGGAATGAATGAGTCAGCTTAGAACCATCTGACTTGTATTATTTATTTATTTTTGTACATTTATTATATGCACACAAGGCTTTAGGTAATTAAGTGTTTACTAAGAAAATACGAGTGACAAGTGGGATATTCCATGGCTACTGGCTACTGGATTCATAATGTTGAGTAACTATACGGTATTTTGAGATGCATATCTGAAAATGCAAATTTCCTTTCAAAAAACAAGCTCCCCTAAAAATAAGCCAATCCATAAGGTATATAAAAGGGATGTCAATGCTTTTGAAACCCTGGCCCAGGAATTTGTTCTGTGTTTTTAAATTGGTAGGGGAGGATCCTTGTATGATGGAAGTAGTGTATTCCACTGGGTGGTGGGGTGGAGGGGTTAAATGTAAATAGCAATGCCTCTATTGCATGTTTTGGTTTGGAGCAACTCCTGTAAAATAAAGCTTGTTCCATTAAGAAAGGTGTTTGCTTTCATGTTCAAGATGACTGGAATGCAGCATTACTACAACCATCATCAGCAAACATACAGAAACCATTAGAATCTCCAGTGATCAGGATCTACATGTCTGCACCCAAAGAGATGGCAAAAGAAATGAAAACTTTTAAAGAGGTACAGTAATTCCAAAGAATGCAAACAGGCATACAATATACATGTACACACATTAGAGGGCTGCAATAAGAACCATGCAGTCTGCAAACCATAGCCGCTTCTCGATGAATCCTAGGACAATGAAAAAGTAGGTTTGCAAGTAGGTTTGTTTTAAGTTTGCAAGTAGGTTTCTTTAGAGTTTTAAGTTTGCAAGTAGATTTCTTTTGAGTTTTAAGTTTGCAAGTAGATTTCTTTTGAGTTTTAAGTTTGCAAGTAGGTTTTATAGCTTTCCATCCTAAACTCTGTTTTTTTAAACTTGTTTCATACTCCAAATGATGACCAACTTTCTTATGTTGCCCTCTTAGATATATTTGGAAAAGCTTGAGTCAATGTGTGAAGATAATGGATATTTTGTGGTCTTGATACATTTGGAAGAAAGTGGAGAAACACTTAGTGAGGAGGTAAGGCTGTTCTTGAATAAACATTTTCTGGTAGTAATACGAATCATTCAGTTGACCTTGCAGCATGTCGGAAAGCAGCTCAATTTGGAGGACATAACAATAGGTTTCCAATTCTCATGAGAATGAGATTCTTTTGTTTTGTACTCCAATTGAGTTGCTTTGATGTCACATTTAAGGGGACTATTGCAAAATCACTGTCTGGTTCAAAGTGTAGGACATAGAAGGTGAGACCAAAAGGCATTCTGGGAGATTGGGAAATGACATAATTATCCTCTGATTTGAGTTACACAGTCGATGTAAAACATGTAAAAAGCCTCCATTCTTTCTGTCAGGGCAACAATTTATGAAAATTCCATGTGTTGCTTCACTTGATACATTTAATAAAATATTTATTAAGGTACATGCTCTGATTTGATCTCAGTTTTTAGTGTTCTCTGTTTTTTAACCCGAAAATGATTTTGCAATTGAATGTGTATCTGGAAAACTCAACTCAACTCATCGATAGCATGTGATAAAAGAAATATTTTCACATTTTGCCACTGATTTCTTTAATATGAGCTAGACAACTTTCGTGCAACTTTCTAGACAACTGTCGTGACAGGGAAAATAATCAGGCAATACACTGCCATCAATCAGTGCATGTACTTTTGCCCATTTTACAGTACCTCAGTGTTGTTTCAATTGGCTCGTAGCAATGAAAACAGTAGTAAGTCATAACAGAACCAACTAAAATATTAACTTCAGTTATGTTTTTCTTTTTCTCTTTTTCAGGAATTCAGTGAATTGCTCCACCTTAGGCAGGACCAAATAAAGAAATGCAAAGTTTTTCTTGCTTTTCTTGGGAGAAAGTCTAACAAGCAAGTATTATACATATATTTACAATAATTTGACAGTGTGATGATGCAATTTGTCATCAATAAGAGGACAGACACATAAAAAGCTGATGTCAATTTGTTAAATGTGTTATTCTTAATATATGCTTTGCAGTGGTGTATTGAGCTGGCATTACTGCTAACAGAGTTCATAAATGATGATATCAGTATTTGGAAAAAACAAATTCCTGGTCCAAAACGAAAAGCAATTCATAAGGATTTTTCTTCTTTTTTATTCAAAACAGAATTTGTTATCCAAAGTGTTAATTGTTTCAGGAAGAAGTTACTGTAAATCATTGAGAACATTTTTCACTTTTATTTATGTTTTAATGGACAGTTTTTGTGAGTAGCAGTTGGACCCTGAGATATGTCACAACTCAAGAGCTCCACCCTCTTTGTAAATATTTATAGCATTATGATTTAACTTTCATCTATTATCTATAGATTTACCTATGACGAGTTTCAACATGGACATTTAGCAAATCCAGAGAAGAATTATGCCATATTCTGTTTTAAAAAACCTAAGAAGGACAGGCATGTAAATTTTATAGTAATCTATTAAGATTGAACTTCAAAATCCTGTTATACTTATATGTATTTATACATGTTTAATTTATTTTCTAGCAGTTTTCTTGTTGATGATGAAACTATTAATATGACAGAAGGAATAAAGAAGGAAGTAAGAAAATCAAAGAATCTAAAGGTTGGTCATAAATTATATTCACAAATTTACATTTTTGGGTATATTATTTTATTGTTTGTTCCAAATTTAACTAATATCATTAACTTTTTTATCATATTTGTATACGTAATAGGACTCCATGCTGTCCAATTAAGAAATAATTGGACGAGGAAAATTCCGAATAATTAATCCCATATCAACAAGACCTGTCCAATTAAGAAAATAATTGGACAGTTACCTATATGGGATTAATGAGAAGCTGTATAATTAAAATTATATATTCTACTGCAGTTATTTGACAATTTTGAGAATGCAGAAGAAGGAGCGCAGTTGGCATATGTTGAAATATCTAGATATCTTAAAAAGGTAAATAAATATTTTGAATATTAAGTGATAATAAATAAATGGGAAATAACAGTGGTTCCACAGATTGGCTCTTCTTTCACTGGTTCCAATTAAAAGTTAGATGTTAATTTTATTTTGAAAGGGAGGGGGAAAAACCGAGAAAAACCCTTGAAGCACAGCAGAGAACCAACCAACAACTTTACTCACATAACACAGAGAGTCTGGAAATTGAACCAGTGGTCGCATTGGTGAAAGGTGATCACTCTCACTGCTATGTCACTAATGTGCTTCCATTGGTTGTCTACTCAATTGAATGGTGCACCATATAATGGCAAATGCCAATGCTACATGAATTACAGGTGACAACAGTTTGGTCTATTTCTTAATATATTGACCAATAGTCTCCCACATACAGTATGATTTCAAAACAAAAGAAATTTTTCAAGATTGTAAGCAAGCTCAACTGTTTTTCATTAGAACTTGCCAGTATAGTTTCAATCTTATTATTCTTCCCACTTACATTCAAGATAATGGATGTATCAGATGGTAATAACACTATGAGAGATACTGATAAGTGGGTAGATCCCTATGGATTCCATTCCCTGGATGAACAAGAACAATTAGAAGCTCTCAAGGCAGCAGCTTATTGTCCATATGACATGGACTTTACAAAGGTGATTTGATTTTGAATGTTTTGTGCATGGTAGTTGTAGTAGCAGACACTGATCTGTCAACAATCTCTGACTCGTTGGTCTACTGATAGTTTTTGAATAACATGTGTCGGGTGATCT
Source organism: Actinia tenebrosa (assembly GCF_029948245.1). Taxonomy (NCBI): domain Eukaryota; kingdom Metazoa; phylum Cnidaria; class Anthozoa; order Actiniaria; family Actiniidae; genus Actinia; species Actinia tenebrosa. Next base: position 479,931 of record NW_028292581.1, on the reverse strand, counting down.
CAAAGTTCACCATTACCTTTGTAAACAATGCAAACTATATCTTGGAAACAAGGATGGCATAGCGGTAGTGCACTTATCCCTAATAGGGTCCTTATGGTGCAGGATGGCAATGCGGGCGACAACATTAGCGAAATTGATTGTCTATTATTTTACTCAATAAGCACCCCATTTTAGAGTGAAATGGCTTGAGCACTTGACGTAAAATGAAAATCAGCAAAGATAAGCCCTTGGCTTTGCTGTTCCTTTTATTACGTAAAACAAGGACATTTCACATCTTGCTTTCAATATTTCAACTAGAGTCTATTGAATAGCGCAATTAGTCCCTAATCTAGTCCCTATCTGCTATCTGCTATGCATAGTGCTCCACCTACTGTAACAACTTCAACCCCTTAGTGCTTTATAACTCCACACCTGTGTTTGTGTTTGTGCCCCCCCCCCCCCCCCCCCCCCTCCTGCAAAACATGCTAAACTCCAGTTTAATCTGTGAGTTAACTAGCCATGTCCATACTTTGTTGAGACCAAAAGCTGTTTTAGGGTGTGAAAATTTAATTTCCAAACCAAGTCCATGCTATTTTTATGTTTTCACATTGTGCTAAAGAAAAGCTATTTAGTAATACTTTTATTTTTATTCTTCTGTTTCTGTTTCAGTATTTCAGTGAGTTAAATGTTCATTTATCAAGCACAGGACTTCTATTTCCCATGCTAGTCATGGGTACTGAGGGCTCTGGCAAATCTCATCTTCTAGCCAAGTGGTAAGTCAACTGATAATTGCTCATGAAATAGCATATTAGGAGGGTTTTGGCAGGAGTCAGGGGTTAAATATAGCCAAACCTCTTCAGCTAGGGTATGATTTTCCCCCTTTTCACACCACATGCATGTTATTCCCTAGAGTATTATTTTTTCTTTGTTTGATAGTTGTGCATGAGAAGAACCATGAATATGGATGCGACTCAAACAAAGAATATTTTTGATCAAGAGAATGGCACATGGTCAGATATGGGAAACATTACTCCCAAACGAATAAAATGTATACACACTCACCTATGAACAAAATCATCCACACATCTTTTGAAAATACACATATACAAGCAAATTCAGAAAAAAAAAATTTGTTTCGATTAATTCAACTTTCTGGCTAGCAATCATATTTGAATTTGCAAATATTTTTTATGCAGGATCAATCTACAGCAGACCAGTATGCCAGGTCGTCTAATGTTGTATCATTTTGTGGGCACATCATCTTCATCTTCTGCCTGTCCTATTTTGATGCTGAGGAGACTAACTTTGAAGGTATATAGACATAGGGATGCACAGGTATATGGTGTTATTTATTAACTATCAACATCGTCACAGAATTAGACCTTGCACATTGCCATTGCACCTTGCACCTTGCACATGCAAGTAAATGTTAGCTTTAAAGTGCCCCTAATGCTTAATCACAGACCTTATGTAAGTTGAAGATATATTCATAAAATGCAAAAATCCGAAAAATTTTCGAAATTGGATGCATCCCTGATTTTTAAATGAGTTTTGAAAATGCACCTTTTCATATAAGGACCGCTCGTGCGGGAGACTGGTGCGATTTACGTCATTGGGATGATATGTTCCAAAAGTGAAAGACTTGCGCATTCTTCCAAGTTGGATTCACTCTTACAATATGTAAAAGCTCAATATTTCAGCAATTTTTTCTTTCTTAAAACTTTTAAAAACAGCACTCTTGACCCACAAAAAAATTGGTGTATCACCCCGATGAAGTAAGTCTATACAATTTTTCAGGCTCCTCGAATGCAGTACTGAAATTTCAAGAGTGAGTGGACATGAGAATTTTGCCAACTTTTTTGTGCCGAAAAAAATCAGGAATTCGTTTGAAATGAAAAAAAATTTTGAAAAACGTGCTTTTGACAATGTGAGGATTTGTTCTAAATTGGTCTGTAATCAGGCATTAGGGACACTTGTGAAAATCTAACAAACATTGTGGTGTACACTTAACAGGCTTTGTAGAATGGAAGCTATTGAGATATGGCAATGAAGAAGTGAAATGGCTGCAATATCATTATCCATTATTTATACTTGCTTATGCTATACAGTCTACCTATTTGCATTCGATCAGTTAAAAATAATTATTATTATTAGTTTTGAACTGTTAGAAATTTGTTTGATAGGAGCCAAAAATATAAATTGCCACATTGCCGTCACTCAAAAATTACAGAAATTATGATAACATGCAATTACGCACCACTATCCATTACATAAATTGCAACATGTTTTACCCCTAAAAAAAGCACTAATGGGAACACACAGCAATTTTTCTTAGAAATTTAATGCAACTCTTAAAAGAAAAACCTTTGATGCGCATGTTTTCTTGTTTTGCTGCTCCATTTTTAAAGGTCAGTTGGAATTACATTAACCCAGTTGGATCATAATCCCTTTTCTTTTCCATGTATATAAGTGATGGAAAAAAAATTTAGCTGATGTTTGAAAAGTTGGATCATTTGCACAAGCCCTTTTTATTTCCATGTATATAAGTGATGAAACAGAAAGAAAAATTAGCTAAAGTTTGAAAAACAAAGGGTTGCTATACACACTGGACTTACTGGACACACCATTAATTTGTTTTATTATCTGCATTTTATTATCTTTTCCATCTGCAGTTGATGCGCTACATGACAGCTTCTAATAATCTACCAAGTGACCCTGTCAATTTGGAAGAGGAATTTCTTCGTTGTTTGGAGAAAGTTTCTTCAAAAGTGCAAGGAGGAGTAACAATTGTGATTGACTCTGCTGACAGATTACAGGTAACAAATATGCATTTTATCTCTAATAGCAGTAGGACATTTGCATCATAACTACAACTACCAGAATCCATTGCACACCTTTTGTTCAGTTTACAAGCACCACTTGTCTTACTGATCTCATGAGACAGTTCAAATTTGAATAATAAAGGAAATGTTTGAAGCATTTTGGAAGTGATAGTCAAATGGTGCCATCACGCAAATGTACTATTAGTGGTTACTGATTGGGAATGACAAAAGGCAACTTAAGGTACACAACGTCTTGTACAGTGACCATGGTCCCATGTCCAGGCATTTTGGTTGGATAAGCAATACTATCTTGTGAGCTGTGACCGATTCAAAGGATGTCATTAATTTCATGCTGTGACAGTAATGTTTACAGTGTCATTTTACAGTGATGAAAAATTATGTATAGGTTTTGTACGACTCGAAACCCAAGGCAGCACAAGCAAAATCTGACGTAAAGAAACCTTGCATGAATAGTGATCCTGAAAGCTTTAATCATTTCAACTAATGTCTAATCAATTTTCTGTGTGAACATGTTCTTTCACTGTCAATCTAGTTAACCACTGCAGAATTTTTGCTTTCGATTTGCTGCAAATATGTCATAATATTTCAATTCTACGATGGTTTTGATTTGAAGAAATGTGTGTTTTTCACATTCAGGACTTGAACAGTCATATGCAGTGGTTGCTAGACCCTCTGCCTGTTGGCACTCGAGTTATCCTGTCTGTCAACAGTAACACCTGCCCACAGGCTTGGAAGTAAGTATGCATCTATTTCAAAAACATTTCTGCGTGATCTTCTTGATAGTGACATTTCGTGTATATTTATTATATCTCTGCTAAAATGTTAAATTATATGTATCTTTCTGTTTCAGGCTTTGGCCAACATTAAACATCCAATCGATAATATTCACTGAATCTAAAAAAGCTGATATAATTGCTGCTTTCTGCAAGAAATCAGTTCAGGATCTGGTAAATTTCTTATATTTTTTCTGTTCTGTCTCTGTCTTGTTGCTGTTGTTGTGGCTGTGGCTGTTGCTGTTGTCTTCCTTGTTGTCCTTACCACTCTCTCCCTCTACCGTTACCTTTTTTGCAATGTCGCCTCCATTTGCTTTTTGCTCTTGTTATCAGTCATTGTGGTCGTGATTCACTGTGGTAGTGATTTTAAAATTTGCACAAAAGGCAATAAAAAGTCATGGCATTTGCATTCCAGCAATGAAAATTAATGGCATTTGCATTCCAGGCAATGAAAAGTCATAGCATTTGCATTCCAGGCAATAGGCAGTTGCTTTCCAGGCAATAGGCAGTTGCTTTCCAGGCAATGGAAAGTCATGGCATTTGCATTACAGGCAATGGAAAGTCATGGCATTTGCATTCCAGGCAATGGAAAGTCATGGCATTTGCATTCCAGGCAATGGAAAGTCATGGCATTTGCATTCCAGGCAGTGGAAAGTCATGGCATTTGCATTCCAGGCAATGGAAAGTCATGGCATTTGCATTCCAGGCAATGGAAAGTCATGGCATTTGCATTCCAGGCAGTGGAAAGTCATGGCATTTGCATTCCAGGCAATGGAAAGTCATGGCATTTGCATTCCAGGCAATGGAAAGTCATGGCATTTGCATTCCAGGCAATGGAAAGTCATGGCATTTGCATTCCAGGCAATGGAAAGTCATGGCATTTGCATTCCAGGCAATGGAAAGTCATGGCATTTGCATTCCAGGCAATGGAAAGTCATGGCATTTGCATTCCAGGCAATGGAAAGTCATGGCATTTGCATTCCAGGCAATGGAAAGTCATGGCATTTGCATTCCAGGCAAGTGGAAAGTCATGGCATTTGCATTCCAGGCAATGGAAAGTCATGGCATTTGCATTCCAGGCAATGGAAAGTCATGGCATTTGCATTCCAGGCAATGGAAAGTCATGGCATTTGCATTCCAGGCAATGGAAAGTCATGGCATTTGCATTCCAGGCAATGGAAAGTCATGGCATTTGCATTCCAGGCAATGGAAAGTCATGGCATTTGCATTCCAGGCAATGGAAAGTCATGGCATTTGCATTCCAGGCAATGGAAAGTCATGGCATTTGCATTCCAGGCAGTGGAAAGTCATGGCATTTGCATTCCAGGCAATGGAAAGTCATGGCATTTGCATTCCAGGCAGTGGAAAGTCATGGCATTCGCATTCCAGGCAATGGAAAGTCATGGCATTCGCATTCCAGGCAGTGGAAAGTCATGGCATTTGCATTCCAGGCAATGGAAAGTCATGGCATTTGCATTCCAGGCAATGGAAATTCATGGCCTTTGCATTCCAGGCCATTCCAGACGTCATTTACACGTGTGTGTGATTCAAAAGGCGCCAAAACTTGTCGATCGTTTACAAGTATTATGAGCCACACTCACCGGGCCTTTCTGGGCCGATCCAAACGCGTGTAAATGACGTCAATGTGTTTGATTGACAGCAGTCTATTGCAAAGTGCACGTCGCGATTTTTGTCTGGGGTGGCCGCGTAGCAATGCAAATGGCGGTAACTAAACTGTAAAGCTCATACCCTCAGGAGCACCAACCTAAGGGACTGCCTTATTCATGTTTTCAGGTGTCTAAGGCAGTATTAGATTGCTCATCCGATGCAGTTCGTAACCCTAGGTTTTTATATTTGCTGGCTTCTGAGATTAACAGGTTGGTATTACCGTTTCGCTACTTTCTACAATTATTAAAATGTAATATAATATATATGTATTAACTACAATGATTACAACAAATATAAAGTCAAATGTACAAATAAAAACTCAGTCTATCGTTTTCTCAAGTTTGCGTGCGCCGCATCCAAATTGAAGGAACTTGACGGACCACGATACCAGAACACGAGTATTCATTTTTTTTTCTATAAGAATTCATAAAATCGATTATTCTCCTCTTTAAATTTAAAACTATATTCTCAATTTTACTGAATTAGCGTTTTTTAGTTTTGTGGCCCGTCAAGTTGGAAGCGCACGCAACCTTGAGAAAACGGTCTTTTATTAAAAACTACATTATAAAATTGATGTTCCATTGTTTCCAATCATTAATCTTGGGAATCTCGGAAATCTTTGTTCCCTACTGTACCTTTCATAATATCAAAGAATTATTGTCTGTGTTGTACTTGTTTATCCGTCGCCACTTATAACTGAATTTGTGTACTATCTGTTTAATTCAAACTCATTCAGTTGTAGGAAAAATAGCACTGAATTTATTGAACAAAAACTGGCGAAATGTTTATCTATGAAGGTATGTAATGAAGCTACTGATTATCGTCGGTGAACTTTTACGATCGAACCGGTTTCGAAAGAACGACAAAATGCCCATATAATGGGTTGTCCTGGTAGTTTTTAAAAGAAGAGTATTATTCTGTGTTTCAAACAAATAGTTGGCTTGTAATAGCATGTTCCCTAGTTTTGGGTAACGCAATCTCCTTGCTCCACTGTCCAGGGAGCGGGAGTGCATGGAGGTAGAAGCCAGAAATGATTGCATCAGTTCTGCTTTCTGTTGACCCATTAGCCTTGCTTATAAGTCTTTAAGTTAAAAAAAGAAACAGGACTTCAGGTCTGCACAACGTAGGGTCGTCCTCCATGTAAAGAATCATTAACAATCATGATCCCTCGCTCCTTATTTTACCGTTTGCAGGACAACTTGGAATTGTTGCGTCATATCCTTGAAATGACTAGTCAAAACAGTACTGATACGAGCGAAAAGCTGAAGCAAGTAAGATAAATTATATCACACAAGACGTTGAATGTTAATTTGTTCCTTTTTCTGTCAAAGCGAATTTGAATTGTAATTCTAAACTTACTCTGATGGACACGTCTTGATGCAAGGCTAAGCTGGAAATACAAAAGAAATGCCTCAAATTCCATCAAAAACCATTTAAAACAGCAAAACAAAAGAGTAGACCTCCTTACTTGCACCGAAGTATTGATTTTCCATTTCAGATTATGTGTCATTCCCTATAATATCATTCCCTTGTTTAATGGTTGCGAATGAGAAGACACAGGAATAAGGATACAACTCAAACAAATCTTAGTCTCAAAAGAATGACGTGTTCTGAAATGGGGAAAAATTAAAACTAGGTAAAGAAGTCTATTATTATTTTAAAAACTAACGTTTTTTCTTCTTCGTCCAACTTTAGATCTTACAGCATATTGCCTTATCAAGGAATGGCCTAACAGAGTCTGAGATATTTAGCCTAGTTCCCATGGGATGGACAGAGTGGCTACAGTTGCTTACTTTGCTTCAGGACAAGCATATAGTTACCACACGTGTGGGGCTCATCGTACTGGAAAATCAACAGGTGGGACCCTTAACTGAACTTCGTAAATTGTGGACTTATATGCTAGCCTAAGAAAACCGACGTCCTTTCGACTCGACTTGTTCCCATGCGAAAGGGAATAAAGTTGGGGAGTGATAGGACGTTTGTTTTTCTAGGCGGCTAGTTAAATGCTAGAAGTGCAGTATTACTTTTTTCACGTGTTTGGTTTATATTTATTATGATGTTAGCATCCACTTTCTATCATGGTAGTTTAAGACGAAGAATTACCAGAGCATTTTGCGATTTTGGACATGACATCTAATGAAAACCCTGATCTCTATAGACCCATTGACCTGTTATGCAATCATGTAAGACGGAACGACCTCATTGTATGACTGAGGGTGACATTTATAACTAACATTTATGGCTAATATTTTTCGTCCCTGAAATGACAATCTAAGTTATAGATATTATAATTTTTCCATTTTTCTGCTGTTTTGATTGATGACATCATGTAACAATGAAATGGGTCATCGAACCAAAATTTGAACCATTAATATGGATCGTACAACATCTTGTAGTATAGTGGATACTTTTTGTGTTGATAATCTGGAATGTGTATTTTTTACGACTGATTTTCCCCGAGTTCGGCCTTGACGACGGCTGCAAAATAGGGTGACCAAGGGTATGTATCCCTGGTCTAAAATCCCCTTTCTTAATTTATAGATACACGACGCCATCTCTGTGTTTTACCGTCTAGACGAGGATGCAACAGAAACTAGAGCAGTACAACAAAGACTTATATCATTCTACAATAGCAAAATAAGGTATACAGCTGTACTTAGGTTTTATTTGTCCGTACTTCTCTAAACGATTTTGAGGCAAGTAAGAAAATAGACATACAAATAATGAAATGAAATAACGAGACTAAGGTCAAACGGCAAACTTCGCATGAGCCGAACCTAATGACATGAAAGATCACCGCCTTATTAACTAATGTTTTTCAATGCGAAGGGCTCATGTAAAGTTCGACGTTTGACCTTAGCCTTAGGTTTTACATGTTTACGCATGACCGGAACTAGGCGGGTACTTGTCCCTTAGGTTTGTTTGATATTTGTTGTATCCCGAAATGTATCGTTTGATACTTATTTATTATACTGTATTTAAGGAAATGCCGTGTAACACATCGCCTTATCGATGAGATGCCGTGGCTGCTTCAGCAAACTTCTCAGAAGGAAAAACTAAAAGATTGTCTCTTGGATATGAATGTCTTTACGAGATTCTTTGAAAGGTAAATAGAAAAAATAAGCTAATTGTTTCATTCTTTATCATGTATTCATGCAATCTCTCTAAGATGAAGCGCAATTTGTTTCTGTACTTTTCCGTTGGTGGACGCATGCGTACAAGCGAGTTATCTCCAAGATCACTCTGTGACAGCGTGAGGTTTACAAGTACTACTCTTTCCAGTAGACCAAGGCAGTTGTGATTTTTTATCGCCTTCATAGTGTCTGTTACATATTAAGCACAAATAAATACATTTCAAATCGTTCACGTGATGCCAATGTTGTTCCACGTTGGAATTTTTACATCACGTGACCGAATCGCAGTCAAGTTTAATCACGTGATTTAAAAATTTTCCATTTACAAAATTCGCATCACGTGGTCGATTTGAAAAGTACTTGTGCTAAAAAAATCACTATAAATAGGCCTACTAGGAAAAGTAATAAAATGAATATCTCCGTTTATCACTTTTATCAATTGTACATTGGTTCATTTATAGAGGTCGTGTTTGTGAGTTGGTCCAGTATTGGAAATACATTGGTGAGGAACAATCTCATCTTGGCAAACTTTATCTGGGAGTTATCAACAACATGGAAGGAGGTGAGTATCATAGTCAGTCATTCATATTAAGAATCATCTGTTTATATTAGCATAGTTTGGACCCAAAAATGTCTGTAAGATTTTTTGTTTCCAAACCGGGCGTTTGAGAAGAGACTCTTTGAAGGGATTTGGAGGAATTTTGGGAAATGCAGATAATGCTGCATTAGAGATAATTGATTGACGCAGGGGTCTATTTTCTCAGTGTACTATTCTATTATTCACGGCCGCTTTAATCGTTTAACTTTTTAAACAATTTCCAGTGAGTGAGGACCCATCTGCAAGTGTAGCTGAGTTGTTTGTAGCTGTTGGACTGTTTTTGAAGTGCTTAGGATTATTAAGCCAGGTAACATATTAGATTGTTGTGTCGTAGACCTCTATATTGGGCGTAATGTTTCCCATTTCAGACAACGTGTCATTCCCTAAAGTATCTTTTTTTTTTTTTTTTTTTGTGCATGAGAAGACATAGGAATAGGGATACAACTCAAACAAAGAATCTTATTCACAAGAGAATGACACGTGGTCTGAAACAGGAAAATATCAACGTCTCAGTGTCTCAATTTTAAAGTGGCCTAATATGCTATACATTACGATTACAGAGTTCAACTAGCATCCATTCCGTCAAGCTAGCTCATCACTGCACATACCTGCCTCTATCCCACTTTTCTACCTCACTCCCTTCAAAAAATGAATTTTTGCTTTAAATGTTGGAAACTAAACAACCATATCACACTTTGTCATTATCATGTCTTTATCTCTTAGGCAGCTCCGCCGCTCCACAAAGCGTTAGAGATCCGAGAAACTGTTTTAGATCCTGACCATCCCCTTGTAGCTCATTCGCTTCATCATCTGGCCGAGCTTTACGCCCACTGGGGCAATTTCAGGTTAGAAATTTTAGTGGGATTTTAGTGTTCTTTATAGTTTATGTTATGACAAAAGAAAACCTTATCTTAAAGTGGAATAACTTGGTTTGACAATGAAAACGCCAGATTATTTGTAATATTTTTGTAATATAATCGAAGAATGATGTAATTTTGTTATTTTTACTGTAGTGCTGCGGAAGCATTTTACAAACAGGCAATTGAAAATACTCAGAACATATATGGACTTGAGCACCATTCTCTCGTAAAAGTACGTATACTAATATTAATTTTAAGACAGTTCACGCTAAACCCGAAGAGCAGCCTTCAACCGCAGGCTACGCACTCCTGTTTTGTTGCGATTTTGTTGATTTTGTTGAAAGCCCAGTAGGAAAACGGGAGAAAAGAAATAAAAGAGCAAAGAGACACCTGCGGAGGAGGCTAACCCGAATGGCACGGAGGGCGCAGTTCTAGGCTTAATTACATATTCGTTAGAAAATAAAGTCTTACTCTCACCATGATGCTATTGTATTCATTTGAATTTTATAACTTGATGACATAAAAGAAAGATTGGTATCTTAATAACCACAGCGGAGTTTAAATTCTACCATTTATTGTTTACTCTTTAGGACCTTGAAGGTTTGTCATTATTGTACAAGAAAAACGAAAAGTAAGTACGCATCTAATAGACCCTTTCTTGCAGCTTTGATGTAATCTTTTCCCATCCACGTGTCACTCTATTGAGACTAAGAGGTTTTGTTTGAGTCGCTGTCATATTTATGCGTTGTCTCATGCAACCGTTAAAAAATGACATAATGCTCTAGGGAATGAGGCGTGGTCTGAAATGGGAAAACACTGAAAGGGTAAATTCCTTTGTCTCTTCGTTGACACAACGAGTTCTTTGTCGTTCAGGGTTATTCTAGATTTTGTGTAGAATATTCATATGTTCCAGTAAAGGTCCGTTGAATTTAAAAGTGTTTGCATTGTTGAAGTTGTGCATTCTTTACTTTACTATTGGTATTTGCGAATATTGTGACGCTAAAATGGGCCAACCCAGAGTACGAATTCGAAGTAGTCTATTGATCTTACGACGGTCCAGTCACGTACATTTCTGTCTTTGTTACATTTGATGTATTTCTCCCTTCTTTGTTTACAGGTACAGCTTAGCAGAAGTTCATCACAAACGAGCGATGTCCATTCGACGAAAAACTGGAGCAATGGTAATGTTTAGTATATTACAAAAGTGCATATTAATAAAAGAGGAAATGCAATTCCAGGCTACGAGATAAAGGCTTGCAATACTTTGGCAGTCGTGTTGGTGATTTTGCAATGGTTGATTTATTCACGAAAATAAAATCGTTCGATTTTCTCATTCGGTTTTCTCATTCATGCCACTTTGTTTTATGGCTAAAGACTCATTGGTACTGGCTTAGCCTCGTTTTATAAAAACGTGCTAAACTTGAACAAATGAGTCTCGTGGTCTTCAAAAACAGCGGTATGCATCAAATGCGAAACTGATGTATTCCACGACTATAAAAGGAGCCTATTAGCCGTTCCGAAGTTGAGTAAGAGAGTGGGTCATTTTGAAGCGCTGTCACATTTTGCATGAGCAGTCTATTTATTAAGTCAGCTTGTTTTTCTGGAACTGTGTTTATATTGTTATCAATGGTACTGAATTTTTTCTTTCAAGGCTGAGAACCAGAATCTGAAGCAAAAGATGCTGCAGGTTGAAGAACTTGTCCTTGGTCCTGCAAGTAGTGAAGTTGCAAAATCCCTGAATGAATTAGGAGTTTTACTCTACCTTCAAAATAACCACGAGTAAGTGAATCAATTCCTGCTGTATTTGTCCCTTCGATTTCGCACCCCTTAAAAGATCTTTCATAGGGAAGCATAGATTGCGTAGCGGTGAGAGCGCTCGCCTCTCACCAAGGTGACCGGGATTTGATTCCCGTACTCGGCGGCGCATGTGAGTAGAGTTGTTCGTTGGTTCTTTCCTTTACCTCAAAGATTTTTTTCCAGTTTCTCCTGTTTCCCTCTATTCGCAAAATTCAACTTCTAAATTATAATTCGACCTATCGGTAGCCTTATCAAGTGGGTTGCAAAACCTGTTAGGCTTTTCCCTCCACCATGGAGTGGTAAATCCCATTAGATTTTTTAATATCCATTTTTTGTCTTTCTCCTAAACTGAAAGGTCTTTTTAAATGCCGTTATTAATTTCAGAGCTGCCCAGTCATTTCTTCAGCGTGCTCTTGATATGCGGGAAGAAGTTCTAGGTAAAGATCACCCAGATGTTGCTCAGTCGCTTCATAACCTTGCTGCTCTGCACAACGATCTTAAAATGTGAGTGTTCATGATTTTGTCAAATACTGGTCGTGTTGATATGAAAGTTATGGGGGATTACAGTCAAAATTGTTTTTAAAGTCAAAATCTTATATCTTGAAAATGTATTCAAATTTGACCAAATTTCGACTGTAGTCCCCCCTAAGGACTAAGGCAGATAGTTACTGTTAAAAGACTAAAAAATCGTGTTTTTCCCCCCTCTCTCCAGGGGTGAAAAAGCAGAACCATTATATGAAAGAGCTTTGGAGATTCGTATGAAGGTAAAATTATGAAGTAATTAATCCCTTATATGTATTATCCTTTAGTAGTAAAAAGGCGTTTTCTGTCATTTTGTGTCATATAATTATTAAGTTGTTTTTGTCGCTTGGAATTTTTTCAATAAAAAGTTGCTTAAGAAAATTTGGGGCGTCCGAGGAAATCTCTACTTTCTCAAAACACCGAGGGCTCATGTTCAGTAGCAGCATTGCTTTTTAGTCGAATGCCAGTTATTTGATTGTGTAGTTCTATCTTCATAGGCACAACAATATTCCCCTTCACAGTTACCTACGCCATATTGAAAGGTAACCGTGTCTGTGTCTGTAAAGCGAGAAAAGAAAGGCAGTGACCTTGCAATGATAGAGACATGTGAATAATTGTCCAAAGGTGTTGTCCAAAGGTCTCTATTATTGCAAGGTCACAACTATTTTCTCTTCGATGCACAGGCACAGTTACCTTTCAAAATGGCGCTGGGAAATGCGAAGAGGACTAGTAAAGAAAGCAATGCCAAATCTGTTTAGAAAAGAATCTCAGAATCTCTCGTAAATAAATCCCAATCTCACATTCCCTCTGCTTCTGATATATGTATTGCTTTCTTTGTCTTAAAGACCCTACCACCGCACCATGCGAGTCTAGCATCCACAGTAAAACATTTGGCCGTTTTGTACAGAAAACTGGTAAGTCGTCATATCATGCGGTAGGGCTTCTACTAGACCATACAACTTCAGCGATCGGAAAAACGCGAACTATTTAGCAATTCTGAATTGCTCAACATTGTTGAAGCATACTATCTCTTGTATTCTTTTCATAGGGCAAGTATGCTAAAGCTGAACCACTTTACAGGTAATATTAAGTTATGAGTTTGTCTTACCTAAAAGCAGTCTCCCTATTTTTTGTTGGTCTTTATGCTTTTTTATTTTTTTTTACCGACGGCAAGAGTTATGACCAAGGCATAGAAACCACCGGTGCATTTTTGGACTTGAACTTTAGCACGTGAAATTAGTAGGGGTTTGGGTACGAGAATCATGCTACTGGTGTGACTAGACTTGTTACTACAAAAAGACATTATTCATTGTGGTGCTATTCTCACTGAATAAATTATCACTAAGCAGTATAAATTAAGTCGACACACATGACTCATTGCATAACGTCGTTTGGACCTTCGAAGTACGAATTTTGCTCGCTGTCCCCACCTCCGCCACCAGCCAGAGGCCAACATTCTAGTGCTCTATGCATGCTGATGAAACACAGCGGACGGGACTTGAGGCGTTTATGCTGACGGCAGGTATTGTGGGACAAAGTTTAGGTTTGTTGTATTCCATTTGTTTCGTTTTGCCGGTGCAAAGACAATTTCAAAGATATCATTTGTACTGAGAGCTCACGTGGCGTAATAATTTGAGTTAAATTGGCCTGGGTAGCCAATATGAGTAGGGCTAGCGGCCTGGAGAGCCACGAGTATGTTGCGTAATAATTTGAGTTAGATTGGCCTTGGGACCTAATATGAGTAGAGCTAACGGCCTAGAGAGCCGCGAGTATGTCGCGTAATTGAGTTAGGTTGGCCTGGAGAGCCAATGCTGCCTGGAGAGCCGCGAGCAGAGTGTTTTGTATCCAATACTTGTGTTGTACTGTAGTAAGTTAAAGGGCTCGGAGAGCTAGGGAACTCGGCTAGCTCATGCACGAGAAGACTCGAGAATCTATAATTGTGTGGGTTTGGAGTCCAGGGAACTCGTCCAGCTCGAACAAGCTCAAAAGACTTAAGAATGTTTGTGTAGGCCTGGAGTTCACGAGGGAACTCGGCTAGCTCACGAGAAAAGTTGAGAATATTTGTGTAGGCCTGGAGTTCAAGGAACTCGGCTAGCTTGCGAGAAAACTTGGAAATATTTGTGTGCCTGGAGTTCAAGGAACTCGGCAAGACTTCGATATTCATACTCGAAATACAGAATTTTCGGGTTCAAATGGGCTAGAATTCTGGAGTCCATCCCAGAGCATTTAATTTACGGGCCATGAGTTGATGCGTTTTTGTAAACATTTCATTCCAAAACTGTGTAAACCACGAGGGAATTCGAATAGGTTAAGTGTCGCGATTAGGGGATTAAGAAGTTCATGAGGGATTTTCAGACTGTGCACTCTGTGACCGCCAATACTTCCACGTGTTTTCGTGCCCCTTTTGGTTATTTGTTCACGGTTCCTGTCGCGGTTCCAAGGCTGTCGCACTCCACAGCAAGAAAACGCTAGTGTTCAACCAGTGCATGGTCTTGAAATATTTTTATTAGACAAAACACGGTGAAAACTACAATAAACGATTACAATAATGAGATGAGGAATAGGAATCACTTAGGCAGGATAAGGTACAAACATAATAAAATTCTGAGGTAAAACCTTACATCTTTCGAGCGTAAAAAACGCCACAGAATAGGTTGCTATCAATAGACGTCACTTCCGGTAATAGCTCTTTTTTGATGGCTTGTAGAATCCTGGAGGTTGTTTTGATCTCTTGTTTTCTGGTTTGATGCGTGAAAATAGTCAAATACAATAGTTTGAGGACTTATTTTGATATGTTTTGACTTAGCATCCGCTAGTTGCCCCCCAGTCAACTCCAAAAAGTCACGTGATTGATAGTAAGCAATACAGAACAATGTTAAGACTTATGGTGGCTCGACTGGGTTTTGTTTATGGCGTACCTTCGAAGTTTAAAGGGGAACTGCGTCGCTGCCAATAAATTAATTTCAAATAAATTATTATGACATGTCTAGAGATAGATTCAAGTTTTAGGTGATATACAATTTATCATGATCGGAGTTACCATAGCAATACATTGACATCATGTCATTTTTTTATATATTCCATTTTTGGCGAAATTGTTTTAAAAATTGTTTAACAGAACTTAAAGTTCATATGTTTGTCTTCAAGTTAACGAAGTTTCGAAGATTTGTATGGAAGCGTTTCGAAATAATTGCCGTCGGAACTTTTGGGCAACAAAGATGTAAACAATCCAAAGCAATTAGTTCATGTGACCGAAACCTTTCCTTTCTGGACTTGGGAAAACCTTTTTTGTTCATAGTGTTGTGTTACTATTCCACTAGTCCTTCTGAGAAATGGAAAGAAATCGCGTTATTCGATTTCGAGAAATATGATTTCAAGCCTAATTAGTAAAGTGGTACCTTTTGATATCTTGTCAAAGATTTCACTTGTCTTTACTAAAAACGGTCAAACTCAATAATCCGATAAATTTTTTTTTAACTTCCAAGTCAGTTACTTTAGATAACGCATTTATATACCCTAAAGTTTCAAGTTCATTGAAATAATTTAAAACCGTCAAATAATATTGTATTGTCGGGGACAAGGAGCGGATCTTGCCCCATAACTTAATCATACTGCGACGTGATAATGGCTTCAGTGAGAATATATTACAATGCTTTCCCATTATAGATCACATGTCATTCCCACATGTCATTGTTTGAAATATATCCATATTCATGTGTCTTAATAGACTGCGCAACCTCAGTAAACAAAGAAATTATGTCTGTGATGGAATTTTACGGCCTTGCAGTGACCAAAGGAAGTAAAGGAACTGTTCGCAGTCTACTTTTCTTTTGGTTACTTGATCTTGATATTATCTTTTGGATTAAAACATCAAAAAATACATATATCACAAAAAATACATATATCACAAGATACGAAACCGACTCAGTCATTTCATTTTCACATGTCAGACAAGCGCTTGAAGCTCGTGAGAAGGTGCTTGGAGAAAACCATCCAAGTGTTGGAACCGCACTGAATAACCTGGCTGTTGTGTTATGTCTTCAGGTATTTATTAAATCTGCCTATCAATCGCACGCGTGGAATCGCACAATTTGCCTTCGCGACAAAGTAGGGTTTTGGTGGATGTCAGTAAAGTGTTCACATGACATTGTCGTAAAACACGAAGTTTTCAAGGGCACGTGCCTCCAGCAAGCATATATACATAAATACATAAACTTTGTTATTTCTGTGACAGGCTCCTTGTGTATCGCAGGGAGTATACTAATCTGGGACACCATACCAAACCAACTTCGTCACGATGACTGCGCGCACTATTGAGAAGAACTATATAAGAATAAGATGCTTTGGTTAGAGTGAAGGCATTTAAGCCGTGAAATAAAAAAATACTAGGCAGCTTGTAATAGAAGAATACTCAGACACATAAGAAAACAATTGAATTAGGGTGTACTTATGTAAGGGTTGAATGACTTCACTGTAATTCCTACTCAGCTTGAATTTGGAAATGCCTCATGTCTAACGTCGAACTTCGTGGGAGCCAAACCTAATGACCTCAAAAAATACCGCCTCGTTAGCCATTGTTTAAATTAGGTTCGGCTCATATGAAGTTCGACGTTTGACCGGACAAGTTCCAATTCTGGCAGGACATTGTCCGATGTTGGTCCGGCCGTTATTTTAAGCCCTGATTAGATCTGTGCCGCCATCTCACAGAGATTATAACCCGTGATATATTTCGTTTAGAACAAACAATCTGAGGCACTACCTTTGTATGAACGCGCCCTGCGAATTTATGAAGAAAGACTGGGTACGAATCACCCTCGAGTTGCAGAAGCTCTTGTCAACCTTGCCAAGTTGTATTATGATCAGGTTAGTTTACTGTTTGATTAATAATTTGTTTGTATGAGAAAAAAAAACAACAGATATTGCAAATTTAGATCTAGTGGGAACAAATAAACAACTACAAAACCCAAAAATCTATTGAATAGCTTTTTCATCAACAACAAAGCTTCTTGAAGTGTAAGCTTACTTCACATCTAATTCCGAATGGTGCAAAGCCTTCAACAACCTAGAAAATAACCCGGCTTAATTTTGATAGTTTTGCATGTTTAATCTGCATGTCATACGCCGAAAAGACAATTAACTGTAAACTCAATAAGTTTTCCTACTCTTTCGAAATAGTGTTCATCCAATTTCTAACAACACCAAACAAGTTATTTTTTGTTTCCGTTATTTCGTAATTTTCGACGTTCTTGCTATTCTTTCTTTCTTGCAATTTTGCTATACACTGCCTTTTAAAACTATATTCTCTTCAGTTGAGTGCATAAATATAGTGATAATAGCCCACCTCTTTCCCCTGCGGCACTGAACCTTTTCTCTGCTTCTCCCAGTGCCCGAATTGTTAATTTTAATGGTTAATAATTTGCGATGTACTGTCTAATCTAGAATGACATTACATACCTTGGATATAATCAAGGAGTAAACCCAACTGTTTTCCAGCATTGATCAATCCCTTTGCTACTCTTAATGCTTGAATTTTTAATTCTAATATTTACTAATTTGCAATGTATGATCTACAACGAACTTTCATGACCCTTGACTGACCATTTTTAACGTATTTTTGCCATCGACGTTTAAAGGGTTTGCACGAGACAGCTGTTCGTTTTTATAAACAAGCAAGTGATATACAGAACCGAGAGTCTCACCTTTCACCACGTACACGCCCAAACTCTGTGGGAGCGTTTGACAGCACTTGCAAACGTCCATCATCGTTTTGTCGCCCTGACGCCATGTCTGTAGGATAGGGTACTCCATCTTTAAAATATACTTACGACAACAATGACGCCTTTTACTGGTACTTCTTCATTAGTTGAGCAGCCGGCACTTGATTCTACTCTTTTGCGTGCTATACATTTCTAGATAAGTGGCTTCATGTCTTACTTATCTTGATTGTATATTCACTTCTTCCCCGTTGCTCCGCCCCCCTCTTGCTCGTCGAAGTTCCGTACAACGTTTTGACGTCTTCAAATGGGAGCGACTCTTCTTTTCCTATATAACTGGCTTTTCTGGTATAATTTATTTTTATGAATTAAATTAATTTATATTAGTTCACTTCTTTAAACAATTGAAATAGTATATGTCAATTACTTCAGGATTTGATTAAAACAAAATATTACAAATATTTCAGCTCAAAACTTTAAAAATTATCAAATAAAGAGGGTTTAAAGTGAACCTTTAAAAAATCTAAACTATACTGACGTAAAATACTAATATGCTACTGAAGCATAAATGAATAACAAATTTTATTCAATTTTTTAAAAGCGACATTTTGGAAAATCTTGTAATTTTTGCAATATAAATTTTATGTATATACATAATTGATTGTAAAGTATTTATTCTCATAAACTAACTTAAAAATTACCACTTTACGGCGGCACTCAAGTAGCCTCTGATGGTAAATAAATTTCTTTTCGATACTTTATAAAACACGATATATTCGACTTGTGTATTTTTTAATTAAGTAGAAAAAATTTAAAATTTCATAAATTATATTTTACGAATCTTTAGATTAAAGAGCCCTTGGACTCACGATTAGTGCCCGTTTGCTCCCTAGTTTACTTATCAAACGACAGCGCATATAAATGTTTTAGTAGACTTTCATTCTCGAGTATAGCCAATTCCAGATTGAAGAACCCTCAGGTCCTGTCCACACGTATCCGGAAATTTTTGTATCCGGAAATTTTTTTTTGCGGATACGAAAATGTTCGTATCCACACGCAGGGTATTCAAATCGTTTTCGAATCGTTTTCACTGTCCACACGTATCCGGAAATTTATTGATCCGCCCTGATGCACGCTAGTGCCTAGTCCCTTTGACGGATAGTTTTTCTAATTGAGCATGCGCAAAGTCGTGTTTACGTCAGCATATTCGAAAATTTGAGGATACGACCGTCCACACGTATCTGTATTCGGAGCGTATTCGAAAATTTCCACTCTGGAGACCGTTTCGAAAATTTGCGGATACGGGCACAAGAATTTCCGGAGACGTGTGGACTCAACCCGTATCCGCAAAAAAAAAATTTGCGGATACGAAAATTTCCGGATACGTGTGGACGGGGCCTCAGACTCAATAATAGTCCCCGTATGCATCCTGGTTCGCCTATCAAACGACAGCGTATAGAATAGTTTTTACTAGTCTAATAAAAAGATATATATTTTCGTCAGACGTCAAGACGTCAACATGATAGATACCATTTGGAAGTTTTCAAGGAATCGTAAAAACAACAGTGCGTAAAGGCGTGTTTTTACTAGACTTGATTCGGTACTACGATTGCCACCATTAAGTATGTCAAGTACATCTCGAGTAAGACAATTCTTTACGAACTGTCGTTTATTCGTTTTATAGTTCATCGTATCGTAGTTTACATTGAAAGAATATTCAATAAAGATGGTACTATTCTATTAAACGCATTAAAAGTTAGCAATGAAATACCTTTTTGGGTTGATTCTTTTTTATTTTATTTTCATGTTCAAATAGACTACGAAGATAAGATGGCTTCTTGGGACGCAGTGCATTATGGGGTGTCCAGGGAACAAATATTCTTTACTTTCACATCCCCATAATACTTTGCGTCTTTGGGGGGTAACCAGAGGATAAAAACCCACTTATTTTGCTGAAGGCTGATCAGACAGTGTTGACAATACCTTGTTTGGTATCCAGAAATAAAATGAAGAAGTAAAAAAACAGAAAAAGATAGAAGCTTGAAAACGTTTTTTCGTAAGTCAATACATTTTCTGTAAGACCAAAACTCTTGATGATCTATGCACGCAAAAATAACTTGGAATAAACTGATAATTAGTATTGTACAGATGAAAGTAGGTATAGTATACATTCAATTAAGAAACCTTTCAATTTGGGACAATTTTGATTGGTTACCCCCCCCCCCCCCCCCCCCAAAGACGCAAGGCATTGTGGGGATGTGAAAGTAGAGAATAGAGCTAATGTGAGCGAGTTTGATGATATCTATCTTCTTCATATCGTTTGTCATTATTAAAGCCAAAGACGGTACCTCGAACATCTTTGCCCATGGAAGAAGGGGAAACACCCGAAACTCTATATATTATCCGCCATTCTTGTTTTGTTTTGCCCCCACGAACGTTAATGCCTTGCAATCCAAGATGGCCGTCGTATCGCCAAAGTAGTACATTGTGTATTTTACATTTTACATTTTAAGGCTTATTTACTGTAGCTGACAAATGTTTTAATGCTTCTATGATATCTTTTGAACGTCACGAATTTTGGTACTTAATTCCTTAACTTGACAGGGCTCTTACTACTTTTACTAAATGAGACATCCACTGCATAAATATGGTTAAAATAAATAAATAAATAATCCTTAAGTTTTTTGACAATAGATAGAGGTCATAAAGACATTATGAATAGTGTATAAATAGTAATATGAATAGAATTAGGTGCATATTGAAAGTGAAATCAATCTTCTCGTAGCTTTTTAGAATAGAATATTGAATTTATATTTAAGAAACCCGGACTGATTTAAACTTTATACCAAACTTAAACAACGTCATGGGCCAAACTCGGATCGATAGGTTCGACTTTGATGAAAAGCGCCTTGAGACTCTCGCATAAGGCCGCCAGTGTTTTAAATAAAAGTTTAAATTATTAATTCTTTGAAGAAGAAAAGATGCTGACATTAATTTTGTACTAGATATTTTGTAGTTTGGATTTGAACGCCATTTCACTACAAAGCCTTTTCGAAGCAGCCGAATAGTCGAATTGACACAGAAGAAACTTAAAAATGATATCTGTTACAATAATATCTGTTTCATAGCTAATGTGCAGTTACTATATATCACGGCATGCTACTGTCAGTTCGAATGTGTTTGGTTCAATGTTGCATCTATGATGTAAGGTGGGCACCTTCGGGACCTTGCCTGGTGTCTCGCTGAATAAAGGTTGGTCCCCCCCCCCCCCCCCCCCCCCGTAAACATGGGAAGAAAATTCGGGACCGTAGAATCATCCGTTTAATGAAGGGTGTTCGCTGAATAACGTTCCTCTCTCTCGTAAATATAAAAAGAAAATTAATGAAGGGTGTTCGCTGAATAACGTTTTTCTCTCTCGTAAATATAAAAAGAAAATTAATGAAGGGTGTTCGCTGAATAACGGTGTTTTCTCTCTCGTGAACTATATAAAAAGCAAATTACGAGACCGTGCACGTAGCTGTCCGTTTAATGAAGGGTGTCACTGGATAATGTTTTCTCTCTTGTAAATATAAAAAGAAAATTACGAGACCGTGCACCTGAAAAGCCAAAATTCGCACATTTAGAATCGGCTTACATAAACTAAGAAAAATCATGGCGCGTGCCTGATGCCATTGTTTGAAACATATATAATAAAGATGAAGAATGATTAAGACATCAGTCAGGATATAAACCGCAGGATCGGAATGAATCCCTGGCCCAAAGAGTACATTATAGGATACTGATGAGAGTGGATTGATCATTTCGGTTAATCCAAAACGCTGAATGAGTACTAAATTTGCTTTTGGATAAAACCCTTTGGAGTTGTATTTACGATAGTTGTAAAATGATAGTATAAGTGAGAAAGCATGATGGGTTAGATGAAACCATAATATCTTCCGATGAGAAAATACCCGCGTCAGAAAAATGAAATGGAGCCAATATTTTATTTAAAAAATACTTATAAACATCGCACTCATCGTACTATCCTAAGATCATAGGTGTTATAAAAATAGAAACAACCTATTTAGCTATCCATAGAGCAGGTTTGGACACAAATCCAAGTCGAGACAGTGAGCTAAATATAGACAAAATATCCAGGATTGGGATTTCGGGAGACTCGGCTCTGGAATATTAAAGACAGCCGCTGATTGGCTCATGCGTTTGATCAAGCCATAATTAGGACTATTCTAAAAATAGATGTGACCTATCCAGGAGGGTGCTCAGAAGCGGCCCTGATTGCTTTTCAAGAACTATAACGCCATAATAGGGGTTGTTCTAAAAATAGATATGACCTATCCGAAGAGGAGGTGTGAAGTCACTATGAAGGGTATGACGTCATTTTATGGGGCTGACGTCATTGCAAGGGTTGATCCACGATCCACCCTGATCCACCCGACGCAGAACCGCTATTCTGTATACTACTCGAATTTTAAACTGCATCCGGTTGCTAAAAATAGCCCAACCGGGAATATACATGGCGCGCGCGTTATTAAGAAGTTTTTCTCTCTTATTTATGTTCTCTTGTTTTAGTTCATGCAACGGCAACGGCAAAAGAGTATAGTGGATTGATGTACAGACACGAAGGCTTTTTGTGCGATCGATATTGAGGCCTGAACCGGCACCTTATCACAGATAGCCCATCAGATACTTAGATGTCAAAAAAGTCCGTATCCAAATGTCGCAACGTCATCGTAGTGCGCAAAAGGATGTAATTTGACAGGACTTTCAAACATATGCCTGACAAATTGACTCCACAAAATGCCAAAGCTCAGAGTCAGTGCCTGAAACTTAAGGCTTATTCTTTCATATTGTCTTTAATACAGTATCCTTTGGTCTCACAAAAGCATACTCGCTAAACTTTTTGTACACTCGGAAAAATCTAACATGAATTTTCTCACTAAAACTCTTCTAAATTCTTAGAAAACATGGCGAAAGTCACGCATGCGCAAACGTTTTTTCTAGTGTCTATTAGGGAGGCTTTGTCGTTCTTCTCCGCTCTACATAGGAAGTATTTTTGTTGGATGTTATAACAGATCAAAATCTGTAGTATTTATCTGTTTGCTAGTTTTTATTTTTCGAAACTGATTCAGTCCTTCTTCTTAATCAACCAGAATCATCGCAGTGGTTGTCTTAAAAAGCGGCTTTACCTGGAAAAAAAAAAAAAACTCAAAAACATATGACTTTTGATCTTTATCATAGTTCGTTTTAGCTTCTTCGCCAGACTGCGTTTTGTTTTCATTTCAGTTCTGCAGATGTCTTTTCAGACACTCAAAGAGGTCTTTCTTACAGTTTGGTCTAACTTCTGTAAACATCATCAATTATTAACAATGTTAAGGCCCATTGTTTTACATAAATGTGTCTTTAAAGAAAAAGAATATAACTTTCACATACTGAAAAAACATAAAATATAATTTCCTTTCCAAATTTAGGGTCTAAAAGTTACCTATCAATGAATTGCTTTACTCGACTAATATACACCTATTTCAAAAAAGGTTGTCGGAGCCAAAAGCGATAGGCGACAGGCGTTAAGCGGTAGAAGATAGGTCATTCCAAAATCTTCAGTAGAATAGCCTAGAATGACTGGTTTTTTCTTGTTTTTATTCGGCAGAACGCAGAGCTTGTCGTTGAGATATTCAGTGTTATTTGGCTCGGATACTCTTTTTTGAAATAGGTGTATGTATATAGAAATTATTGTATTAGAAAAAAACATGTATGAGTTTTCTGGAAGGAGTGTGTTATCAATTAATAATAAAAAATTAAAAATAGGAAAAATAGGAAAAATATAAAGAATTAACAACCCAAGTATAATTATTGGTTTTGCATTAGGATTCAAAGTAGTGAACACACGTAGTAAATCCCTTAGAAATTCCCCTTCTTTTGATGTTCGTAGTGTAGTGCAGATATTGATGCCTCAAGTTGCGACGTTATGCGAGCTTCCCCGATTTAAGAATTTAATTTTCTTTTTTCTTTTCTGTTACACTTTTTTACATTGATTCTAACAGGAAAAATAGGAAAGTATAGTGAACACACGAAAAACTCTGTTAATTGTAAGTTAGAAATCCCCCTTCTTCCCGTATTTTCTTTTAAGTTCTTTTTTTTTTTTTTTGTAATCTTTCTTGCATTGATTCTCAGTTATAATAAGAAGTATAACTTGGAATAAATTATTCTGCTAAGACATTATGCTATAATCCGTTAGATTATAATGCTATATAAACTTTGTGTCATTGGTTGTTATTCATCGGGTTGTAATTTAATGCAGTACGCTATTCTGTCTTTTCCTGCCATTAGAAAGGCGATTCTGATTTTAATTTTTAATAAAACAAGGAAACTCTAAGAATTCTCTCTCACATTTAGTGATATTGAGGTAAAAAAACAATTTATTCACAGTGATTTTCTAACTTTCTTTATTGTTCTCTATCGAGTATTTTGATTAAAAAAAGCTGACTTTCTTTATCGTTCTCTATCGCGTATTTTGATGATACCGTTTGTCTTTGTTAAAACAGTACTTTAACTAACTTACCTATCAAAATCAATGCAATTTGGAAAATTTTCTCCCTCATGTTTTCAACACCTTACGCGAAGTTTAATTTTGTTGATCAATTCCTGCTAGAATTCTGAACCGACTCTATTTTCGTTTTCTACGCTAGTAGGTGGGACTGACTGGATCTGAAAAGTGCGTTCCGTTCAACCTACACCAACGGTAGAGGTTTGAGATCAGATTATTGTTAGAACAAGAACTCGTAAACAGTGCTAGCTATCGTACCTTAAATTGTGTTATCACTTGCGAGGTATGCACAATCACTTGCATGAAAACGAGGTATCACTTACATGAAAACGAGGCTCTAATAACTAATGTCACAGATTAGAACTATTTTTGTTCAGAATATAAACAATTTAAATGGTAAATTACTGCAGTTTTCGATATTCTGCTAACTATGAAGTTGCAAGCTGCACGCTGAAATTAGGGTTTTCGCTGCCGTCAATCAAAAAAAATCAGAGGGAAAAGAGGGACTTTTTACTAAATTCGATTAACGAAATTTTTTACGTGATTCAAATCGTACAACCGAACCCTGTACCAGACAAACTTTCTTCCCAAATTCAAGAGTTGGCCACTTTATTTTTTGAAAGTCTTTCTTCGTAAGATATCTCTGTGCCACACATCAAACTTGTAGCTCTTCTTTGACTTGCCTCAATCAATTTTATATGTTTAACCATATATGGCTTTCACAATAGACAGCAATATTCGAATATTGGCCTGACTAACACTTTCAACGCCGTCTCAACTGCTGTAGGAGACTCGTAACCGAACGTTCTTTGTATCAAACCCAATACACACGCTCGTTCAGTATTTTATGTTACTATTTTAATGAAGCAATAGAAATAAAACTAAGACGCCATCGTGCAGACGTAATATTATGTACATGTTGAAGGCGACTTGCACTAACAGGTCACGCGCTGATCCTACTTCCCTTAAAACGAGCAGCTATGTCAAAATGAACGACATAAATCGTGAAAAGAACACCTCAATATGAGTAGCGTGGCGGAGTTCTAGGTCATAACAAGCGAAAAAGGAGAAGTGGCATTAAATCCAGCACATTTTCCCATCCAAATCCTTATAAAATATTCGTTTTTATATTTTATATTTTATGTCATTTATCCTAAAGTCAACATTATGAGCTGAAACTTCGTGTTCTTACTAATGTTCAGCTGTTCTTTTCATGACTAAAGTTCGTTTTCACACAACTGCTCGTTTTAAGGGAGGTAGGGTCACGTGACCTAGTGGTGCAAGTCGTGTATCGAAAGGCAGAGGGCTCAAAACTACAATATTTTAATTTAGATAATATTAAACATTCTCACATTCGTTGTTTCCTTCATGTACAAGGACATAAGAGCTTAAGTATCAAAGCAATAGGCTTCGCAAACTTAGGTAGTCGAAAAGCGTACAGAAAAGGATTAACTAATGAATTAGAGTTTGCAACAATGGTAGAGAAACATAAAAGTGTTAAAAGAACGTTTAAATGACCTTTACAGGAGAAGCATAATAGACCTATCATAAATGTTATTTGGAAAGGTGGAAAGCAAATTAAAAATAAAACTAAAACTGTTAGTATTGCTTTGGTCGTTTTTCTTTCTCTTTCCAAGAAAATTCTTGTGTCTCCACCGAGGCCCACGTTAGTTCGTATTTTCTTAGTTTCTTTGCGTACAGTAACAATGATATAAACCCAAAGAATAGAAAGCGTGATTTCGACGACACCAAACACAACCATTATTACCATTGTCATGATTGTGCTAGTCTTGTGATTTGGAATTTGCAGGAGCTCAACTGCCAGAATGGATATCCAGATTAAAAAAACAGCTGTTAAAACTCTTTTTCTCGTTACTCGAGACTTGTAGAGCAGAGGATTAGCAACAGCTACTATTCTGTCGATAGTTAGGGCAAGAACATGCATAATAGATATTCCTATCAAACTTGATGTTAAAGCAACTGTCACTAAAGTGTAATAATTTGGTAATTGTGCGTCTAGAGATAAGCTGATAAACCAGAAGGCAAGAAGTACACTACAAATTGTACCAACAAGAACGTCGCATGTGGCCATGCTTGCAATGATTATATTTGAAGGAGACCTACGAAGTTGTTTAAATGGATCCTTCCATATAGCAGCGATGACAATTGCATTTGCAATTGTGGTCAAAGGCCCTAAAACTGCAAGGACAACTCCTGTGATGAGAGTAATGTATGATTGTAAATCGTGTCTTAAAGCATCTTCCAGCATTAGACTAAATTCAAGTACAGAGGTATTCCAAATACCTTTCTCGGAATCAAAGAACACTGCCATGACTGGTAATGCTAACAAAATTAACAAATAAGACTTGTTTGTCTCTAAACCGGAATATGTTTTGGATACGGATGATCACTGGAGTCTATGATTTATGCATCATTACATGGACTGCGCTATGAAGGAGATATCATATTTTAACTCAGTCTGAAATCCATCAAAACATTTCCGTAGTTTGCTTTGATTTGGTACTTGATATATATACTGAAAATACTGAAAACAGTAATATTTGAAAATAAAACAGCCGTTTAACGCAGGCGTAGATTATATTCGTTGTGATTATGAAGTCATTATTTCTCTGCTCATAAGTAGGTCTAGCGTCCATGAATGAAAATATTGACAGCCTTTGACTGCTTTCAATCATTCCAAAAAAAATCAAGTTGCAAAGTTGGATAGGTATGGCAGGAATTGTTGTGCAAGCTTTTTTCTTTTGACACGAATTCCAAACTTCAGGCCTTTCGATTTGTTATAGAGGCTTCTCGGAATCTCTTTCTTAATCAAAACGTCAAGAACCGTTAAAGTGTATATGACACGAAAACATTCCATCATTTAAAATGTATAGTTTGTTAGTAATAATAAATATATCGTAATAAAATTTGTTTCAAAAGCTTATTTCTTGAGATATTTGCGAAAGTTAATCCCAATTTGTGACGTCATTTTGTCGACACGTACTCTAGATTCAGTAGTAATGTACTAAATATAAATTGTAATTCATATAAATTAACAACAAAAGACATATTTTAGTCAGCTTCATTTGATAGCTTACGTAGTACTCTTCCAATGTTGGGAAATTGAAAAGTGTACTACTTGAAATTAAGATTCTACATTCAAACATATTTCGTGTATTTGCAACCAAATCTGGAGACTTGTAAACAAAATGACGTCACAACTCGTGCTAAAATTTTTTGAATTTCTAGAGAAATACGTTTTTGGAAAAAATTTAATCATGATATTCTTATTAATGCCAATAAACTACACATTCTTAACATTAAAATTTTTTCGTGTCATATACACTTTAAGGGGTAATCTGGAGTACTAGACATGTATAACATTCTTTCCGTAGTTATTTTTCCGCAAACCTTTTTATGTTTCTATTTTCTCATTCGACTGTGAAGGTTCCTAATTCGGTATATAAATGTAATTTTTCATTCTCTTTTTACGATTCTTAAAATCAGTGATTTATGACTTAAGATAATTTAATTTAATGTTATGCCAAACTCACTTGGAGAGCTTCTCTTTTTTTGGTCATACGAATTTGATTCATCATCAGTTTACTTCGGCCTCAATAAACAGGAATATCCAGAAATAGATATTGATATTCTTCGATTGCACCTTACGTCCTCCCGACCTCTTGTTAAAGGCACCAAATGGCAGCCGTGTTTTTGTCTTTTGACTCTCTTGGGAATGCTTGCAACCCATCATTGTGATGGCAGACATGTTGGATGGCAGGAACAACACAATAATAATTTTACATAATAATTCGATTCCCCGGACGGTAAAGGCATTGTATTGTTCTAGATAAGGGATTGGTCATTGATAAGCGTGCTTCCATCGACTTTGAATGCACTCGGGAGGCTTCTTAGCACGAAGGAAGCGTAAGAGTCGCACTAGGCGTAGTCGAACTCTAGCTCAGTTCTTGAGTGTTAAGCAACCGACCAAGTGCACCTGAAACTCGATGGAAGCACGCTAATCAATAACCAATGCTTTCATAACATTTCGTTAATAGAGGCTATGCACCATCACGTGATGGCTAATAAGTCGATGCTGTTATCCAATAAATTTAACCACTGGATAAGATTTATCCGTCGGATAGCGCTAGGCTTCGCACAACCGGGGCCTGATGTTTACAAATGCCATTTGTTGGGGATGGGGTATATTATATACAATGAGTGGCCAAAAATCTGCAGGATTTTAAAATTTTTTGACTTTAATATTTCTTTATCATTCTATTTGAGTATATAACTGTGATTCTTCTTTACGTAAGTCACAAAATTTAGTTTAGTTTTATAGTTCTTTGGCATAAACATTCAAATTGAAAAGTCTTTGTCTATCCAGACAATATATTTATATAAGATAACACAAGTAACGATATTTTTGTTTTTGAAAACACCTATATTTCGACCATATTCAGTGAACTTCTTTAGGCTGTATACAAGATGGCAGATGAACATCCTTCAGAATGTTTGGTTTCAAACAGCACATAGAGCTCGATCATGCGAGGTTATTTACAGGCCGAGGTTTTGAATATACGGACCAATTCTTCCCGAATCGTTCTCAAGGCCGAGGACAAAGTTTCAGACGGTTTCCATTTCCTTTTCCACTTCATGGATTCCTGTTTAGCTATCCGGTATGAAGAGATACCCTACCGCGGTCAGAAATAGAGCTTGACTACCTTCCGCTCCAACAGCCAATCAAAACGAACGATTTTTAGGATACTGAACTATCGTACTGCATAGCAGAGTGACTACAATCTAGTATCAACAAAAGTATTTGCCGGTTCAACATTGACTGCATTTAGTCTTTCCTTGCTGTGCTTTACTTTATAATTGGCATTCAAATCTTCCAAAGTGTGGTCATTGTATACTTTTGAATGACGTCTACAGCAAAATAATTGTTTAGCTATTAAAGCTACAGGTTTTCGAAATTTAGGAAGACGAAAAGCATAAAGAAAAGGATTCAGACAAGAATTTACGTGGGTCAATACGAGAGATAAACAAAGTATTGTTGAAATAACACTGAGATGAGAATGACATGCGGAACATGCAAGAATTACAGAGTCTGCGACAAAAATCGGTGTAAAACACGCTTTAAAAATGAACAGTATAAGAAGAATGGATTTTGTCGTTTTTTTGTTTCTTAAAAAAGTTACACTTATTAGTGATTTCTTCTTGAGATTTCTTGTTTGTTTCCAGACTTCTAATATGATAAAAAGAGAAAGGACTGTCTCAATAATAATAGCAATATGAAAAGTTAAGTTTACTAAAAGCAAGTGGACATAGAAGTGATTTTGGAGCGGGATACGTATTAAAATCAAAAATATGAAAAATCCCCATATCAGAAGTGTACAGGCAAACATTTTTGATTTAGTTACGCGAGATTTGTACCGAAGGGGATCGACAACAGCAATAACTCGATCGATAGTCAAAGCCAATATATGAAACATTGAAACGCCTATTAAAAGCACTCCTATACTAAACGCTATTGGAATCCAAAAAATAGTAAGGCCGATGGATTTAGTATATGCACCGAAAAACAAAATAGCTTGGGAAGTTGTGCACACCAGTCCAACTAGAACATCACACGTCGCCATGCTTGCTATCAAGATATTTGATGGAGAAGAGCGAAGTGTCTTGAATGGGTCTTTCCATATTGCATAGATAACAATACCATTTGCGACAATAGCCACAGGTCCCATTATGGTCTGGATGATACCAAAAATAAGTGTTGCAGATGAAGGAGAAGTTTGGTAAATATTGTTCAGCAACAGTGTTTCCTCCGAAGCAGTTCGCGACCAGATGTTTTCAAAAGTACCATGATATGCTGCCATTTTATCTCACTTCGCATGAATGGATTATCTGGTTATACAGAAAAAATATGATGGTTTATTGATAACCTTCAATTTTGATCGTTTCCCATAAACGTCCTCTTGGTTGATCAAAGTCACCTCTTTTTGGGTTCGAACTTGGTTATGTGACGAGGGTTTTGTCTCGGATCAGACGTTGTGTTATAGTTGCAAAATAGCTGCTGTCGGCTGTTCTTAAAAGACCACTGTAGTGAGTTAGTATTTTAATTTACCTTTAGATAATCTTCACTGGAAGATATTTTGGTAGTTTGGGGAATGACGTATGTCGATTATATCACGTTAACTGGTTGAATCACTCACTGACGATATTAGTTTAATTTTAACTTTGTGTGTGCGAACCATAAAAGGTTATCATTAGACAAATTTGACGAAATTTTAACAATACCACCTGATAAAGCATCTGTTCCGGGTTTTACCTTTGATAAAATACTTATGTAGTCAGAACTATATACGCTACAAGAGATCTACACAAGGAAATGAAGGAGACGTCTTAAGGATCCGTTTTAAAAATTTATGTATTTAAATAAATCGAAAAATATATTCATGCCTATGATAAATACTTTCTAAGAAATGGCTTGTGAATTCTATAAATTCAATTGTCTTTGAAGAAAAAATGGAAACAAATGACCTTGAGGGAAATAAGTTCGAAAAACCATTGTATGACAGCCTGATCATCAAGAAGTAACCGGAGACAGTTAAGCCTTTATCTATAAAGTAAGTGTGGTAATTGTCAGATTATAGTAACTTGCGTGATAGATAGTAATTTAGAATCATCAATGTTCAACATGCTAGACATTTTCAAGTACAAATAAAATTTTAAAAATTTTTCTTGAATATTCTCAATTTTCAAGAGTTACTGTAACCAATAAATAAATTTTAAAAAGTCAAATCTTGTCTTAAATAACTTTAGTACTAGTCGTTGCAATGTGCAAGTGGAATGCTGCAGGCGCTCACAATGATGCGAAGGGGTGTATACCAATGTTAATAAGATATAAGAACCGTCTAGATATAAGTAGCAAGGACGAACGTGTTGTGGGGCATTACTTATATATGTATATGCTCCTGTAGATGTTATTGAAGTATTAAGTCCATGATAATAGTGGGAAAACAATACAGTGTCTATAGTGAATAAGGAAAGCAACAATAATAGTATACAAAAAGTAATTGGTACATAGCTCTTTTTGTAAATACATGCAAATCAATAATTAGAGAAGAATACAAGAAAGGTTATAAATAGCAAAAGGAAATAAAAATAGGGGTCATGGAGGTCAAATGGCTGATGTCTTGATAAAAATCAATGAACAATATGCAATTCAGTGCAACATAGCCATTAATTACTATATGGAACAATAACTTTACAAACAATAAATCGAGATTTTTTATGGCATATAGCACACAGGGATCCCAACTGTAAAGACAAGTGTTGCTGCTCGCCTGCCGGCTCGCAGCAATTATTTCTCAGTTTATTTTAGTATTGCGTCCACTTCCACTGAACTTCTATATAAAACTAAGCTTGCAGAGATAACACTAAAAAGTCTATTTAGCTTATTATTAAATTTTACTGAGCTTACGGTGCCTTTGGCTATTATTTTAATTTTTCTTGTCAAAATAAAAATCAAGATTCATCCTATATGCATTCATTCTAAGGATAAAAACAATAGAAAAATAAGTTTTCAGTCAAGCATCTTTTCTATTTGTAATCATAACTTTCTATTTTGTTTTTAGATTCAAATCTTGATTAACTCGAAAATATTGCTGAATACAAACTCAAGATCCACCAGCATACATATTTATGTAATCAAAATATATTTATTGTGTAAATAGTATACTATAAGTAAAGTATTGACGGGAAGTTTTATTTTTATTAATTAATAATATGCTTCTAGCAACACCGAAAATGTCAAAGGCACTCAAAGTCACACAAAGTATTTTCTTTTCATTTTTCTAGATAGTAAATTGTATTTCCTTAACGGTAGTTTTATTGTTTGTTTGAATTTGGTTAGTGGCAAGTTTCCAAGGTCTTGACTAACGTTGTTAGGCTTGCTTTTCCCTCTGCCATCTTTATTGTCGTATCATAACGTAATTTCCTTTTTTAGCTGACAGTTTTTATGCACAGTTCTTACTAATTTTGATAACATCCATTGAATGACAATTTTTACTCAATATTTTCTTCATTTCGGTTAAAATTAGAATAATGAAATATGACGACGTGCTTATTTGTAATCAAAGTTTTGTAGTGATGTAGGTATCTTGCCTTGGATTCTTATTTCGTCTTTCACGTTTGTTATTCAAGCATGTTCTTCGTGAGTTGTTAGTATTCAAAGATGAGCAACAGAACAGACTTTTCACTATCAGTGCTACAGGCTTTTTAAATTTCGGGAGACGAAAAGCATAAAGGAAAGGATTTATGATGAAGTTGAGGTACATCATAATAATTGATTTAAAAAAATGATGTAGTGATGGTTGATAAATTAGAATGACAAGATGTACATGTCAACAGAATAAACCAAGTAATGAAAAAAGGCAAAAAACAAACTCTCAGAACTAGACAAATAATAGAGATTGATTTGGTTAGCTTTCTTTGTCTCGCTTCTATGATTTTATAGTTTTTGGCTACTACGGTCTCCCTCAATTTTTTCGTCTGTTTTCTTACATTGTAAATGATAAACAAAGACAGAAAAGACGCGATCGCAACGGCTAGGAAAAGCAAAACAATGAACATGACATTGTGAATGTAAAAGTGTTTGGGCAGTAGTACTTGCAATAGAATTATAATGAGATGAAATAACCAAGTCAAAACCACAAAAATTAGAATTCTTTTCCTTCTCACACGGAATTTGTAGAGTAAAGGATTAACGACGGAAATCACACGATCGATCATTAAAGCAAGGTCATGAAAAACGGACAATTTTACTAGAAACGCTAACACAGCAAACGAAATTGGGGCAAGATCGAGCGACAATTGAGTCTTACTAGAAAAACTGAAACAATACAAAGACACCATAACACCGCCAACAATTCCACCCAGAAAGTCGCAAGTTGCCATGCTGCCAATAATGATATTTGAAGGCGTAGAACGATGTTGTTTGAATGGGTCTTTCCAAATGGCTGCAATAACAATGCCGTTGACCACAGCAGTAATTGGTCCCAAAATTGCGATCACAATTCCCGTTGCTGTACTAAATTTGGAGTGATCTTTTGGAAGGAGTCGATGTATTGTCAGCACAATGTCTGCAAGTGTCGTATTTTTCCAATCTACTTTTCCATAGATCGCTGCCATTTTCAGATACTTTCAAGTGCCATATAGATTTCTGGACTTCCTTTTCAATATGGCTGCGATGTTTTTGTTTTAAATCTGAATTTGATTCGGAAAAAAAATCACCTTTCAGGATGAAAAGTGTAAGACAGCTTCTAATAGACAAGATCACAGGACAAGTGACGTGTTTTTAGGTGTGCTATGACATTATGGACAAACAATAAGACTGTGTACATCCAATCATGATGATCCAATGACAATTTTCAAAAAGAAAAAAACGAAAATTAAAAGAAAAGTCGCTGATATTAACAAACAAACAAACAACAAAAATATACGAAATAGACATAATAAAAAATAGAATGGTAATGCTTATAAATTTAAATTGGAATTAAAATTTATATATATATGAGTTTGACTTAATGAGAAAAATCCATGATAAAGAAAGCAATAATATTAACTTTAGATATTTTTCTGGCCAACATGTGGAGTTGATTTATATACATGATATGTATTGAAAATAAAAAGGTTGAGGGGCGATCGTCATTAGGTTTCTGATGCAGTTATTCTTGTCAATAACACACACGAGTTATTGTTGATATATTCGATGTTTTTTGTAGTTGACGAAAACATATTTAAAAAAGTACAACAGTTATTCGTGTTTAGATTAATGCCCATAGTTCGTTTTGGTCATGCAAACACAAATGGCCCCTTCAACCCTATTTCTACTTCAGTTTTCCATCTGTTCTCACCCTAAAGCGCACATGTCTCTTATGATCTTTTAACTCATTTTCATTTTAAATATTAAATATCGTAATTATCAGTTTTTCTATCTTTAATCTATGATCTTGTGAATATGTGATTACGAACTTCCTTATCGTCAAGTTACATTGATGAGAGTTTAGTATTGATAATATATACAAATTTTCAACAAGCCTTAGTAATTTTAATTTCACATAATTTATTAGGAACTGCCATTCCACATTTCTTTTATTACTGCCATTCCACGTTTATTTTATTACTGGCTCTGTTATCGATATCTACAATATTCAATATATATACAATGCATTGCCTCGATACAAGTCTATTTTATTGAGGAAAAGCAAGCAACATGCATGTATGAAGCCTAGAGTAATTAGAATGATAACATTGAAATGTATAGACTTTCAGTCTTTCTTTTTCTTTTTTTTTTTTTTTTTTCTTTTTTACTCTCTTTATTTACACGATAGGTTTCTAAATTGAATTAAGACTAAGAATCTCCATTTGAGGTTTTTACTGTTTAAAAACATTGTTCCTCAAATGGTCGTCCAGCAAACCATAAGATCAAGATTTTAACCAAAACTATCTGGTTGCTTATTAAATACATGATTTCTGGAATTTCCCATGGTGTACCCTGGGTGCCAGAGGCCGTGTGGGGCTTGCTTACCCATGGTGCAACACGAGGCAAAAATCGTGTAGTATGCTCGCTATGTAGAAAGCTAATTGATACCAAAGAAAGCACTAAAGACTACAGCTACATCCGTGTAAAAGTGATTTATTTTGATTAGATAAAGTATTGAAAGAAAAGGGATGCAATTAAATACGAGTGATTTTTTGGCTTTTGAAATTGACGTCAAAAATAGGCATATTTGGTTTCCTGAGAACGTTTAAAGATATTTTTCGTCAGAATCTTGCTCATTTTTCTGGGTTTTGTATTTCAAAAAATTTTCTGTTTCGCAGTGAAAATTTTAGATTGGTATTTAGATTTTTTATAATATATATATATATATATATGTATATATATATATATAGTCCACAAGTTTATCAGTCTGCGACTGTGTTTCACCTCGTTAGATAAACTTATTATTATTATAACTCGCTCAAAGTTGTTGAAGCTTGAATTCTCCAAGTAAGATGCGTTTTTCTCGGTTTCGGGCGTCGTAGGAGTCACAGGGCTAATAAAGTTTTCATTCGTGTTTCTTCTTGTGTTCTATAGCTAAACATTATGCTAGAACTTTTTTTCTTCTTCCCTGGCATAAAAATCACATTGATGGCGTTATTTTAAAATTTACATTTCCTTGGTCAGTTTAAAGTGCAGTGTCTTCAAGGGAGCAGTTTTTAGCCCCATTCTTGTTGGAATTCCCGTCTCGATGAACTTGTAGATTTTGGGATCTTTCCGTATCAACATAATTCTTTCTTCTGATTTTCTTCAAAATAAAAAACACAGGCTTTCGAAATTTAGGAAGTCTGAAAGCATACAGGATCGGGTTGATAGCGGAATTGACGTGAAGCATTACCAGTGAGAAATAAAATACCGTAATGATGACGTCTAAGCGACGATGACAGCTAGAGCAAGAGAGAAGGACACTCAAACTAACAAAATACAATTTAACACAAAGAATGAACAGTACCAAAATCAACAGGATTGATTTGGTTGTTTTTCGATCTCTTTCTGCCGCGATTCGATTTCCAAAAGCGAATGGTTCTTGGTTTTTCTTCATTATCCTGGTTTGTCTTCGTACCTTGTAAATAATAACGAAGCAAAGGCAAGTTATAGCCAATGTTGTAGTGCCGATAAAAGAAGCCGATAAAACATTAAAAACGTGATAATATTGCATCAGTTGCCATTGCGAAATAACAATCAGAATCACAGTCACCCATAGCAAGATTACAGAAAGTTTACATCTTTTTCTTGTCACTCGAGATTTATAAAGAAGTGGACTAACAACAGCAAGCATACGATCAATTGTCAGACCGAGTACATGGATTGAAGATGTTCCTAAGAGTAAATCTCCAAACGCATAAGCCACTGTGGCAAAATTGTTTGCTATTTCTGCTTTCACTGACATAGTGAAGAACCAAGTGCTAAATGGGATGATTGCGGCTATTCCTACCAAAAAGTCGCAGATTGCCATACTTGCAATGATGATGTTTGAAGGCGAAGAGCGAAGCTGTTTGAAGGGGTCTTTCCATATGGCAGCAATGACGATACCGTTAGCGAAAATGATGAATGGTCCAAGAACCACTAATGCTGTTCCCATGATCAGAGTTATAGTCGAAAAGTAGTCTTTGAGAATTTGCTGCAGTTTGAGATTATCTTCTGAAATACTACTATTCCAAAAGTAATTCGAAGGCCCATAAATTGCTGCCATGATCTTGAAAGAAAGATTCTAAAGTGTCTCCGGTTTTCCTTTATTCCCAATAATAATTTCTTGCCCCACAATTCAAAAACATAACATACAGGTGTTTATCAGTTGTTGATATTAGACGGACTCAATTTCGCCTTATTAATTGTTTTTTGATTAAAAAGCACGCATATGTCAGATTAGAAGTTACGGAAGTTATTAATACGAGTCAATACGAGCTCAAGATTATCTTTAATATAAACTTAAAAAATTGTCACCAATAGAATTAATAACCTCGTGTCAATAAATCAATAAATGTGAAAGGAAGACGCGGCAAAGATAAAATAATGTTTTCAGGTCATCGAAATATTATAGGATTATAATAATAAAATAGAAGAAAGAAAATGAAATAAGTAAATTGTATTAAAAAGTATTCTGATTTTATATTGAATAATAATGAAAACTTTATTTTTAATATTTTTACAGCAATTGTAAATCTCTCTACTTAAAGGCAATTTACAATTGACTAATCGAATATGACTTGAATAAGAACACCTGAAAATTTACAAAACTAAAACTTTATCAAATTCAGGATTATCCCATGCTTTGTTACGACAACAAAAAATGTAATAAGTCGATCTGATGATGATTTTCGTTACGCTTCTAAATGTATAATTCTGCTGCTTTTTCTCTAAACCTAATTCGTTCATCATTTCTACAAACTCTGATGATTTGTTGGAGAAGACACCAAGGGTGCTGATGGATAGATTGACGAACTTGACATCCGTGAATTGACTCTTTTGTTGATTTACGGGTTCCAAATATTTAAGTTTCTTACGTTCAATGTTATTGTCAAGATTCGATTCAAAAGCAACTGTTAATTCAAGTATGTACAAGCACTTATTAGAAATGGATAAGATAAGATCGGCTCATGCGAAGTTCGACGTTTGACATGAGCCTTGGTAAGTCAAAAAACTTTAACATTTAAGATTGCCTTAGCCCTAACTTTAATAATAATAATAATAATAATATTAATAATAATACTAATGCTAATACTAATGACAATGATAATAATAGGGAAAACACGAATAGAATTAGTAGTGGGGAAAAAAACGAATACTCAGGATTACTAATCAAATAATAAAGAAAAAACACCTGGATACTCGGGGTTAAAAGGTAATATTGAAAAAATGAAAAGATAGCGAAAAGAAAAAATTACTGTGATTTAATTAAAATCAAGTGAACGAAAAAACTTTCATTTGAGAAGATATGATATAAAAGGTGCTTCATTTATTAAAGATGATTTACAGATCATGCTAAAGTGAAACCAACTTTTTACAAAAACTTAACTTGAAATAATTTTTTTAACTATCCAGCAGCCCTGCAATTCGTACAAGTAAAATCCAAACTTTTCTTGTCTGTAAAATATAAACTATGTTATACAATTCTCTAGCTAAATTATGTAGAAGCAGATAGAATTACTCAGTCAGTACAATTACGCTCAGGACAAACGTCGATGAGCCGAACCTACTTAAAACAATGGATAACAAGGCTTCTTTGATGTCATTAGGTTCGGCTCATGCGAAGTTCGACGTTTGACATGAGCCTCGGTAAGTCAAAAAACTTTAACGTTTAAGATTGCCTTAGCCCTAACTTTAATTGGAAGCGGTAACTTTACTTGGTATTTATCAAATCCATATACAGTCCTTTGACTAAACGTTGTCGTTTGATCGGCTTCATCCATACGCGCCTAGAACAGGATCATGGGGATAATTAATTCACATTTACTAGCTGCCGCATATGTTATCTAACACGTCTTGAGCTCGCTGTTTTCTTTCCCTTTTAAACTGTCGAGCAGTTTGGATGACGCAAGTTCTGGGTAATTTACCCGTTATCCTTTTCGGTCTAGGCGCGAAGGGATGTTCCAATCAACGACAACGTTTATTCAAAGGACTGTATACACACAAATAAATACTTTTATTACTCCGTCTATCGTGTATTAGTCTAAATGGTTTATCATAAACCCTTCGCTGCGGTAGCTGAGCTACCGTGGTTTATTCATTTTATGATTTATTTAATTTTTATGGGTGACCTAATTTTTATGGATGCCTTGCCGTGGACCGTGATGTTTTCTAGAATTTTAATTCGCTAATTTTTTTTCTCGCGCAATGTAATTGGTATGGCAGTGCCGTGACCTTGGTGTGAC
Organism: Actinia tenebrosa; assembly: GCF_029948245.1. Lineage (NCBI taxonomy): Eukaryota > Metazoa > Cnidaria > Anthozoa > Actiniaria > Actiniidae > Actinia > Actinia tenebrosa. Next base: position 441,021 of record NW_028292581.1, on the reverse strand, counting down.
TGTGTCTGCGCTGTGTCTATGTCGCGTTCCGGGTATTTGATTGGATGGAGAGTAACGCCAGTATCAAGCAATGTGATTGATCTTCCGTATGCTTCACCGTGTCACGACCGTGTTCTAGACAACAAGCATAGCGAAAAGTATTGGTTTTGAAAACCAAAAGAATGGCGGCTCGCGTTTTCAAACTAATTCCGGCCAAAATTCTTTGTATCCATTTATTTGACCGACAAATTGGTTTTGACTAAAACAATTAGACCTCTCGCCCTCATGGCCTTAGGCTTCATGGGTTATTGACTTGATTATAAAGAAACGTCTTTTTGAGTTAATCTTTTCATTGGAACTTCTTGTTCATGATTTCCAAATGTTTTTTTAGCTTTCCTTTTCATTTTCCTTAAAAGGAATATTTCTTTTTTGTGTTTTTCAGTGAGCTCTTCGCAGAGTTTGCTCATTGTCTGTTTCAAGTCGCGTACAATGCTGCTCATTTCTTCTTTTTTATTTATCATCACTCTAAGCTTTTCTGGAAAAAAATCAACATTATTATAAATATTACTATAAATAGGTCGGTACGTAGGTATCATAGTTCAACAGAGATCCTGAATTGTTACTATTTATATTTATCTTTACTTTTATTACTATAATTAATTCATACTAAAAATAGCAAAATTTGAATGAACGATTAATGTATACCAAAGTTACTTTGATTAGACAGTAAATTATTATACATTTTACTCGCTATGGCGCTTCTGATTTGCCGAGAGCTCCAAGCCAATTCCTGATATCGCGTTAACTTCACATGATATAAATGTACGGGGCTTCATGTTCTTTTTTTTTTTTTTTTTTTTTTTTTTTGCTTGGATTGTGATGTGATTGTGTTTCTTCAAGCAATTTTTTGTAGGTTTGATATTTTATCATGACAAGTTTATTCAAGGTCTTACTAGAGTATTATTGTATTCATTTGAGTTTATATGAAAAATACATACATGAACAGTCAACGGGTTGCAATACTAGATACGTCACATTAACGTACTTCCCAAGTACTATTTCGTTCTCAGCTTCTCTCCTATGTTTTTGAGCCCGACCATGATTTTGCATATAGAGCGTATATAGCTTACCTTCGTTATCAATTCGTGCTCTCAGTCTCAACTTCCTAATGAACTCATAGCAGATTCCAACAACTACTAACGATATTAACGTTGCCAATGTGTATTTGACGGATTTTTTAAAGAAATCGGCATTAGGGTCGAAAAGCCCAGTTGAAACTGTCTTTGAAGTGTCATATTTTTTATTCTAAAAAAAAACAATATAGATCTAATTAAAAATGATATGGGAAATACATTTGTTAGCGGGGAGTTTGAATGGAAGTTGGCCATCTTCACTAGCGGCGGTTAATAATAATAACAATAACAAGTTTTGACACGGGAAAACGTGTCAAATGTGCTGGGCACATGACAGTTGATCATGGCTAGGAACAGTTGATCATAGGTAGGGACGGTTGATCATAGCTAGGAATAGGTAATCATAGCAAGGGAGAGGTGAGGTATAAGTGTGGAATACTTCTATGGGAGACTATACGTATGAGCGACTATATGACATTCTACCATGAAGTACATCCCTTCCGAGGAAAACCAACACTCGATCGATCGATAAAAGTCAATAAAATACACAAACTGGACGACAAACTCGATGGAGATTCAATGTTTCGGCTGGTTTCAGGTGATTTCAAGATGGTTTCAGCTCGTTTTAGGTGGTTTCAGGTGGTTTTAGGTGGTTTTAGGTCGCTCCTCGTTTTAGAAAATACCAATAGTATGTAGTACTATTTTAGATCAATGTCGCAGTAGAAATTACTGGCCCGCCCCCATTCAAGCTTACGGCATGAAATACGTTTTTGTCATAAAAATATTCGACTAGAAATAAATATGTTTTGCTCATCAAACCAAATATCATTTTTCTTGCTAATAAAATAATATAAAACTCGTGCGAGTACTATTTTACATCAATGACGCAGTAAAAATTCCTGGCCTGTCCATTTACAATCTTTTGTTTACGTAACTTATTCGAGTTGTATCAAAAAACAAAAATCGCACTTAAAGTTTCTAATTTAGCTCCAGTTTCTAATTATCTGCTTAGAATACTACCAAATGAAGTTTAAAGTAAGTTGGATTAAGGCACTCTCACCACGAAAACCACATATGTTCAACCTCTTTCACCTCCTCCGTGTCCCGATCTTACAGATCTCAACGTGCATTTTCACCTCGTGTTTCACCAATGTCAATCATGACGAGGTCCACCAATGGCATTCGTAACACTAAATTCCGATCATTCCTAACTCACCAAAAACAAATGTACTGTGCCCATAGGCCCAGCACAAAAAAATTATATGAACAGCAATGATAATAGGAACAACAATGATAATAGGAACAACAGTGATAATAGGAACAACAATGATAATAGGAACAACGATGATAATGTGAACGACTATGATAATATGAACAACGATGATAATATGAACAACGATGATAATATGAACAACGATGATAATATGAACAACGATGATAATATGAACAACGATGATAATATGAACAACGATGATAATATGAACAACAATGATAATGTGAACAACAATGATAATATATGAACAACGATGATAATATGAACAACGATGATAATATGAACAACAATGATAATATGAACAACGATGATAATATGAACAACAATGATAATATGAACAAGAACAGACACAGAAATGATGCTGTATATTCCTAGGTAAATAAGTCTGTTATCAAGAAACACAGCGGTATTGTACGAATAAGATTATAGTATATTATGGATTGGGACTGTATTGCTATTCTTCGATTGCACGTTACGTCATCGCGGCCTCTCGGGGGAGCGTTGGTGCCATTTAACAAAAGATTTCTTATTAGCATTCATTATTAATGGCACCACAATGGCCGCCATGCTTTTGTCTCTCAACTCTCTTGGGAATGCTTGCAACCCATCAATTTGAACAACCCTACTTACAGTTAAGAAGGTAAGTAGCTGCCAGCAAATAAACTCTAAAAACTATAATTACCTGGACTTGCCGCACATTATTAACGATGCTGTAGTAGATGTCGGCTTTGTTTACGTTAAGGAAGTCAAGGAAACACCGTCGCAACTTTATGGCGTGTCCGGCTGTTACAAGTCCATAAGCCATTTTGTAATCTAAAACCTTGGCTACTCGCAGAGAGGGCTCATTAAACAGGTCAGGCCTTGATCCAGCAGCGTATGTATCCACGAGTATGCCCCGTACCTCACGTGCATTTAAGGCCTCCATTACCGCATCTAAAGTATAGTACTTGTTCTCTGTTTAAAAATGATAACGGATAAGTTATATCAAGAAAATTGATAGGATTGAAGAGGGAGGTACAGCGATGATAGTAACCGGAGGAGACATTTGCACAAAGCATAATTCTGTATGGTTTCTTAAAACAAGAGCCACAATTTATTCCATGTTATATCAATATTTAATGTACTAAGATTTCTAGTTCTAGAAACGTAGATTCATGAACTAAAAACCTCCATCATTTAACTTTTTATAAACGGTGATAACTTCTTACTTTCATTAACAAGAGCATTTCGTCTTATTCCCAGGAGAAATTCTGGACCATCTTGTAAAGCAGCAACCTGAGTAAAAAATCGTTTTGAGAAAGTTGTCTCCTTTTTGCATTCAGAAGATGTTGATCATATTTCATGAACACATTCTAAACCAATTCAAATAAGAATGGCACAGGCAGGGTGCCTCTACAAGATATTTTACTAACTTTTGCTCCATACAGTCGCTTTTCGCTCTTTACTGTGATTTCTGTTAGAGTAGTGGTCAAGCTACTTGTGGCAACTGATATAATTACAATTCCGGTCAGTGTCCAACACACGGCAAATGAACGTCCAGCAAAAGACTTTGGTATCCTATCACCATATCTTCGGAAGCAAAAAAGTAAATAATTTGACATTTTATTTGCACAACCAAAATGTCGTTTGAAAATATTATTAGTGATATATCATTGAAAGTAGATGGGATTTTTGCTTACCCCACTGTTGTCATAGAAACAAATGACCACCATATTCCATCGTTGAATCCTTTAATAAAAGGCTTTGGAAAATCAGATGTTGATTTTGTGAATTCCTAGTTGGAAATAAAAATGGCAATTAATCTCAGTCTTTTGATATCCGATCATCACAACCTAAAATCAAAGATCAATACCGTGAAATAAGACAACAACAACAATAACAATAAAGCAAAAATCTAATAATCAATTTTACTCGGGGCAACTCTGGATCATAGTTCTCTGGGCTCATCAGAGGAAAGCTAAAATACTTTTTTTTAATAACGTTTCTCATTGAACTTCACCTATCAGTTCAATTCTTTGAAAAATGCCAATGTGACATTCACAATGATCTCATGCTAGCTTTCCGTTTAGAACCTATATTTTTCCAACAATGTCAGTCACTCTCCTATCTTTTTTAATTTCAAATATTCGATTAAAAAGTCGTAAATGCTTATGGTTTATCTAATATAAATACACGTACCAGCAACCAGACAATGAAACCTGCAATACAAGTCATGACCAGCGGTAAGGCTATCACAGGCCAACAGCTCAAGACACCTTCAAACATTTGTTCTTTGAAGTTGTAACTGTCTTTCCCAACAATAAATGCTACTCCAGGTGATTCGATCAATGGAGTATATCCAAGACCACCTTTGAATGTTGTTTGATCGTGGTAACCGTAAACTGGAAAGCTGAAGTCGGTTTCGCCGTCAATTTCTCGGATCAACTATAAAAAGAGACGCGTTAAAGTATAAAAAATTGCATGATTTACCTTGGGTGTAAGGTTTCCCACTTTTAGACCAGAGCTACGATTCACTAAAGTATTATTTCATTGTTTGATGGTTGTTTGAGAAGACACATGAATATTGATACAACAAACAAATAATCTTATCTCAAGAGAATGGCCCTTTGTCTGAAATTAGAAAGCATTATTTCTAAGGTAAAGAGTTCTATTCGAAAAGAATTTTGGATAAATTAACAAAGAAGTAAAGTAAGAGCGAACACCAGCCATGTATTTATGGTAAATTACTGATTGCCCTGAGACGATAAAAAACAGAAACCCTTACGTTGTCATGCACAAAGAAATTTTGACAGGGTAGTAAAAGAAAAGAGATGAAATAAGTATTGAGGTTCGTTAAAATGAACCAGCTATGGGTAATACCTGTTGCAGGGATGTTTTCTCTGCCTTCTGTCCATGGCCATCATAATGAAAGTCCACCTCGGATTGTCCATGCTCTTTGCAAGTCTCACAACAATAAGAAGCCATATTTTGAATCATTATAGGAATGATATGTCCAGGGCGGCCATCTTTGCTAACATTAGAATAAGGTTGGTACTGTTTCCAGTTGGTGGAAAATTTCTTCTTGCATCGACAAGTTTCTGTACAAAAATACCATTTTCGTTAGGCACGTTATACGGGGTGACATCTCATTCTATAGTGCTTTTACTTCGAAAACCCGAGAAAATAAGTGAGCATAATACATACTTGTTATACAATGCTTTTAAGTGATACAAAATGGAGTATGCCACACGTCACTAAGTATTTTGTATGTAAACATGTACACGAACCTTCAGAGGATTGAGTATACAAAGAAAGTACAAGTGACAAATGGAATATTCCATGGTGTGCCACTTGTAAGCACTGTATAAGAATTTCACCCCACACCATAGAAAATAACTTAGGGCGCAGCGCATGATGGGAACGAAGAGTCGAATATCGACAAACACACGACGGCTTTCCTACGTTCTGATTGGCTGTATTATTATGTATTGCAGTAATGTGTTGTGGACTACTTAGTAAGCATTTTGACTTTGGTCGTTTTAGGACATTCCTATTTATTATCAGCAATCATTTCATCCAAGATCAGTCTCTGTTTGAGGACGTATTATAAAATTTCTTAATGTTTTATATAATTACCTCCAAATGTGATACTTATTGGACCGGTTCCTTTTTTAGTGGAAGCAGCAACCTCTATCTTATACACTGAAAGGGGAAGAAGATCTGTGATGTTGAACCAGGTCTGGCTCGCTGGCAATATCTTTTCGAACACTTTCTTTTTGAGAACATCTTTGTCTCCTTCTTTGACCAAAAAGTAGCTCAGATAGTAATTCGTTAATACCCCATGCATGTATTGTTGAGGTACTGGTTCCCAAGTAACGGGTAAACTGTAAAGGCTTGTCCAGTTATGCGCTGTCAGATTAATAGGTGCCTGACTAGGAACTAAAAAAGTTCAACAGCAAAGAAAATACTTTAGAAAACGGTTTTTGTCAGTTTTATTTCTACGTTTTTTTTTGTTTTGTTTTGTTTTTGTTTTTGTTTTTGTTTGTTTTGTTTGTTTGTTGTTTTTTTTGTTTGTTTGTTTTTGCAACCATAAAACAAATCAACAAAGAAATTTATGAGATGTGGGCAAAATAAACGAGTTTTAGTAAAATATCTACCAAAATATATCTTGGTGACAGTTGATTTAGTTTGCTCCAAGTTCTGGCTTTTAGCGATCGGAAAGCTCTTTTATTCTAGTTTCTTTTCAAGCAACATGTTTAATGTGGGCCTAGTCACTTACCATCTTCATCAGTTTTTAAATAATGAATAGAACTATTTCCATATCCCACGGAAGTTCCTGCTGCCAACAACATTTCATAAGTGGTTGATCTTTCAAGATTTTGCAGTATCATTGAATATCCTACACTTTCTTGACTAAGGTAGGGTTCTCCAGCCGGAACGGTCTTCCTGTACAGCACGCGGTATTTTATAACTTTTCCATTTCGGTAGCCAGCGTCAACTTCATCCCAAAATAGGCCGATTTCTCTTGATCCTCTGTTGGAAACTACTATTTTGCTTGGATGTTGGCCTGGAACTGAAGTTTGGACATTTGTTTTGATATTTTTGGCATCCATTTTGTTTTCGTGACTAAAAAAAGGTGTAAAGAGGCTTTGCACCATCACGTGATAGCAGCCATGACAGGAGGCACAACAATAGAGTATTTCCCTCTGGGAACCTTCCTGCCTCCTGTCATGGCTGCCATCACGCTATGGTGCAAAGGCTTTATAGACCTTTTCGCACTAATATTTTTTCAATTAAGGTTTTTCCATTTCGGACCACGTGTTATTCCCTAATGTATCATTTCTTTGTTTAACAGTTGCGCATGAGAGGACACATAAATATCAGTGGAAACAACTCAAACAAAGAATCTTATTCCCAAGATAATGACAAGCGATCTGAATGGGAGAATATTACACCCAAGGTAAGAGGTCTGTAGACCCATTACATGTGACTTCAAAGCAGCACGGTCTGGGGGACAAAACAAAAGAATTCCAATCTCCTGAGAATTGGAATCCCCCTTTTTTTACCCCCATATTGAGTTGCATTCCAAAGTGCTGCAAGGGGTCTATTTGACTATAGTTTATGAAAGTAACAAATGCCAACCTCATATCATCCCCTATAGTTAATATAAAATGAAAACGGCGGGCCTGATGACTCCTTTCGAATACCATTGAATAAAAGTTTTCACATAAAATAGATATCTCAAGTTTGGATTATTCCTTATTCATAATAATAATATCCATTACCATTCATACACCATATTCAGACTTGTTTGAGGGTAGTATTTACAGACTTATAAATCCGACCGATTTCGTTAATCGGTAGCTAGTAATAAACCTAACTAATTATAAATCCAAATAAATTCTTAAAGTGCTACTACGACGAAAATCGCTCAAACTTGGATTCAGCTGAAACTTCCTAAAAATACTCTTTAAAGGTCCAATAATCACTGTATGTATATAAATCCTTAATTTATTTTATTTCTATGAAGCCCAAAGGGTGGCTAATGTGCTTATTTCACATGTGACTATAATTTATATTTTGGGGTGTTTGGGTATTTCTTACTCCCTTTACTACTAATATTTTGATCATAAACTACAAAGAAATATATGGAGCGATGTTCAATGTTGAGTGTATGACGTCACAGACTCCAAAAAATAATCGTAAAAATATCATACTTTCGTCCTGAATATCGAGAAAACACTTCATACAGTGATTATTGGACCTTTAAAGAGTATTCTTAGGAAGTTTCAGCTGAATCCAAGTTTGAGCGATTTTCGTCGTAGTAGCACTTTAAAATATTTTCAAAGGGCGGTAAATATTTAGCTTCTTTTAGTAGGAGTGGAATGAGCAGTTAATTCCTTACCTCCTTCTCCAGTTGTCACGTATACAGGGTCACTAAAGTTCCCATCCCGAATCGTAAACCCAGCGACTCGGATTTTGTACTGTGTGTAGTAATACAGTCCAGTCAGTAGTACATCTTGTTTGGTATTATCCACAGTAACGTTCTTAAGGGTAGAGAATGGATGGTTTGTCTCGGTATAAGTGATACGGTATCCTCGAACCGCCCCATTTATATGTAATTCAAGGTTGCTCCACTTGACAAGGATTTCAGTAGTTCCATTGAGTTCGGCTGTCACGTTTCCTGGAGGGACTTTCGGAGCTGTGGATGAAACATTAATTTGATATGCTTGTTATGTCAGCATTTCTTTCACTCGACAAAATAGTGATTGTCAAATGAAGGACTAGCCGGTTGCCTTGCAGCAAAAACACGAATGAGTAACGGTAAAACACATTTCTTAGACACGTAAATTCAGTTGTGGACAATTTTAAAGAGTGATTGTTTCAGCGACAACACTTTCAATGTCCTCATTGGCAATTTTTTTTTTTTTTTTTTTTTGAGCACATGCGCCAGCGTGCATCTCAGCTCCAGAAATAAAAGAGTAGAGTGCCAGTGCAAGTCATGTTATTAGATGAAACTATATTTTATTTTATTTCTAAAATCACCTGCTACACCAGTCGTGGCAAAAACTTCTTCACTGAAGGGTCCTGGTCCAATACGAGTATAAGCATTTATTCTGACAGTATAATTACTGCGTTTTCCTAGTCCCCCAATGATGGTGGTGTATTGGTCACCAGGAATGGTGTGTTCTCCAACAAGTGAGCCACTCGAGTTTTTAATTTCGATTATGTAGTGAGTAATGACTCCTCTTCTTTGTACGTCTAGAACTGGTTGCCATCTTACTTCGATGCTTACTGTACTTGCAGCAAACGCGGAAACTGACTGCGGAGGCCCTGTGGGTACTGCAATTGAAAAATATTTTTCTTAAAAGATGAAATATAAAGTCTTATCACCCTTCTTGCAAAATATCCAAAACGGTCATAAATTAATTCGATTGAAACTGGAATAGATTTTAAAGGTGTTTGAAAGATAAGAAATGAAAGTAAATTATATAATTGATATTATTCAGAATTTCCAGGATTTCCTTTCCCTCATTACCTGCTTCGTCTGTTGTACATCTCGTCGTATTGAAAGCTCCTACTCCTTTTGTTGTATAAGCAGCAACTTTTATTAAATATGTCGTGTAATTTGTAAGTCCAGTCAAGGTGGTGGTCATAGCTCGGACTGTTTTACTCCTAAGAATAGCAGATCCAGAGGAGTTATCCGCCTCACTGTAGTATACTATATAGCCTTGGATTATACCGTTAGGTTTGGATGGTTCTTGCCAGGTAACAATGATCGATGTTGAGCTTGTATTTTTTGCTTCAAGAAGTGAAGGTGCTTCTGGAACTATAAGCAAGCGTGATTAACAGGTTATCAAATGTTCTGTTTTTTTCTAACCAGATCTTGTCTAAGAAAAAGTGCCATATAAACCCCTTTTGTACCCCAGAGTACAAAATTAACGTCAGAGAAATGCCTCGAAATGCACAGACAGTATGAAAGTGTTAAAATAAAGATACAATGATTGCAAAGCACAATGATTAAAAAATGATTTTTTTTAATCGTACCTGACAGATACCTCGAAATAGTTCGAGTTCCCCCAAAATATGAACGAGATACGCATTGTATGTGTTGCGTAAAAATCCTCTAGACCTATATGCTGAGAACTAACTGTTCTTTTTTCAATTAATTACCGGAAAATAATAGTGCATTGTATACGTACTAAATTCATATTATGCTTACCATCTTGATCTGTGGTTACATTTATCGATAAGCCGAATGGACCTTGTGCAACAGTAACCCCCGCTGCCATAATGGAGTAAGTTGTAAATTTATCCAGTCCGTCTAACAAAACTTGTGGAGTATTATAATCAATTGCTCTTCGTCGTCGTCTTTTTGGAACGGTGGCTTGGTCAATGAGAACTGTTTTATTAAGGAATGCTAAAGAGTCTGCTTTGTGATATGATATCACGTAAGACTGCAAAATACCGTTGACGGATTGTTTAGGAATAGGATCCCATTTGATAAGCACTGACGTTGAGCTTTGGTTGACTGCAGACTTCATTATTGGGCCAATGGAAGGAGCTATATCATAAAAACAGACCAAAAGTCAAGATTTGATAATGGACTTCATTTAAATTAGAAAAAAAACCAATTATATTACTGATCGTAAATGGGAAACATTCAAGGAGATCGGTGGCACATCAATTATCTGAGTGGCATTTGGTATTCTTCGATTGCACGTTACGTCATCGCGGCCTCTCGGGGCGGGAGTGTTGGTGCCATTTAACAAAAGATTTTTATAATAGCATCTATTGTTAACGACACCACAATGGCCGCCATGCCCTTTGCCTTTAAACTCTCTTAGGAATGCTTGAGACCCATCAATAGCTTTGCTCCATTAATTACCTTTCATAACCAGCATGAGCAATGGAAAGAATCACGCCAGAATTTCATAACTAGCGATGGACTTCTGACCATGCACATGAAAATTTCAACGGTAATCCATTCTGATTCAGAATTTTTCGACTTTAACTTTTTCAAACAAGCGATTATACATACTAACCTGCTTGCATGGTTTGAAACGTAATAGACATGTTTGTGATTGGTCCATTACCCTTGGAATTAAACCCAAATATTTCAACACGATAGTTTCTAAATGGCTTGAGGTTGGAGATGTTCATCGTTGTAACACATGATACGCATGTCTGATTGAAGACGACTTTATTTCCGTCACCTAAAGAATAGTACACTGCAGTATGCCCAATGATGATGCCAAATCTTTTGGTTTTTGGGATCGGCAGCCATTTGATATTCAGGCTTGTAGCAGTGGCTTCCACCAACGTTATGTTGCTTGGAGATCCTTCGGGCTCTAAAACAAACCATAAAAACGAATTATACCTGGGAATAAGGTTATTTCGTTTCCTTATAGACTTTTTTTTTTCGCCTTTAGCAGTTAGTTTGCGAAGGTCTTATTATGACATGATAAATTGGACAAGGGACATAATGTTGGTCCTAGGAATCACAAGCTCGAAATTAATCTTCCAATTCGTTCCATGCAGTACGAGCACTTGGCGAGAGAGAAGTCATAGGAAGACACAATACTTTCGTTTGATTTTTAATCTATTTTTATTCTATTAACTTGAGGAAGTTCAGTATACTTCAAAACAAGTGAAGGACCCTTGGAGAAAGCTCAGTATATAGCTATCAAAAAGTATGTAAGAGAAGTTATTAGCATATGATTGCAAAGAAGGTCTTACTCACGAGCTTAGTACCTTTCAATATATAAAAAAACATACGATAATTTATTGCAGAGCTCCTTTTTTCACAGTTTGCGCAAACCTATCTTTACAAATTCTATGCCGCCAAAATGCCTTAATAAAAGTAAAAAAAGCTAAGAAAAAGATGCGTGATATTTATTAGGTTTGTTAACTTACCATCTTCGTCAGTGAAACAAACCACGGGATCGCTGTATGGTCCTTTTCCTCCTTTTGTAGTACCAGCTACCGTAATGACGTAAGCTGTGTACTTTTCTAGTCCTTTGACGGTCACATTCTCACAGTCAACCATCATTGTGCTCACTGCCTTGTCGCGACTATCATTACGATAAATCTGAACTTCGTATCCAACGATGATGCCTCGAGTAAGGTTCGAAGGAATTCTATCCCATTTGACCACGATGCTTGTTGTGCTTGTGTTATAGGCATCTGTTATAACTGGCTTGCCCACTGGTACTAATGACAAATTTTGATATTTTAAGTCATCAGATACTTACTTTATTTAGTAAGCATTGAAACTGTCATCATCCGTATATTCAATCACCACCACCAAGGGCAGATCCAGGGGGAGGGTCGGGGGAGTCGCGACCCCCCTGTCACTCCTGAGGTCAAATGGGCTTCTTGTGGTAAAAATGCGACTGGGATTCCTTTGCCCACAAAATTTACCCCTGAGACCCCCCTTCAAAAAAAAACCCTGGATCCGCCCTTGCACCACTTAGCAACATCGCCAACATCACCATCACACTCTACGACCACCACCACCATCATCATTACCACCAATGCTACCATCATCATTATCGTATCAACACCATTAGTGCACCACCACCACAATTATCTTGATTAACTTCAACACCATCATCACCATCATCATCATCATCATTACCATCAACACTACTATCATCATTATCGTATCAACACCATTAGTGCACCACCACCACCATTATCTTGATTAACTTCAACACCATCACCACCACCATCATCATCATCATCATCGTTACCACCACTACCACTATCATCATTATCGTATCAACACCATAAGTGCACCACCATCACCACCACCTCCATCATCATGATCAAATTCAACACCATCACCACCATCACCATCATCGTCATCGTCATTACCACAATCACTACCATCACCATTTCCATATCAATACCATTAGTGCACCACCATCACTACCAGCACCATCATCATGATTAAATTCAACACCATCACCACCGTCATCATCATCGTCATCGTCTTTACCACGATCACTATGCACCACCACCACCATCATCATGATCAAATTCAACATCGTCGCCACCATCATCATCATCGTCATTACCACCGCTACTACTATCATCATTATCGTATCAATACCACCAACAACCATCATCAACACCATCACCCTCGTCATCAGAGTCATTCTATCGCCATCTTTATCGTATAAGCATCATTACCACCACTACCACTATCAACATCATCACCAACAACGACATTAGCACCACCACCGCTAGCACCACCAGCATCAACAACATCGGCATCATCTCGACCAACATCAACATCAGTGTCATGCTACCACCATTTTCATCGCATAAGCATCATTAACACCACTTCCACTATCAACATCATCGCCAACCACAACATTAGCACCACCAGCATCACTAACACCAATACCACCATCAATATCATCACAACCAATATAATGATCGTCATTTTATCAACATATTTTCAAGATACTTTTCTAATTCAGCTTACCATCTGTGGTTGTCATTACGATTATTGGATCAGACGATGGACCATCCAGGTCATTGAAACCAAGTATACGAAATGTGTAATTGGTAGCCATCATCAAGTCGCACATAACTAGAGCATTTTGTTTAGCATCCACCGTCTTATTTAACAGCACATAAGATCTATTTGTAGCATAATAGAAAATTCTATATCCTTGTAGAGGTTTGTTTTCCACTTTCAATGGATATGGTTGCCACATTAATTTGATGCAGGCTGGCATGTTTGAACGAGCAGTAAAATTCTGAGGGGGTCCTCTGGGGGCTAGAAAAAAAAAATTATATATATATATATATATACATTTATATAATGTAAGAATGTATGAGAACTTGTCTGGTGTATATGTGTGTATATATAGTGGTAAAACTAAGTTTACCACTATACCCGATATATATAGCGATTTGCAAAAGTCAAGTATATCTATATGTCAATATATAAGCTAATTTCCATATTTCCAGATTCTTTAAATATAACAATTAAAACTTACGTGCAATTGTAAGGTTCAAAATACTGGAAGGCATGCCTTCTCCTTTGAGGGTGAAGCCACTAACCCATATTTGAAATTCTGTATGTGCTGGCAAGTTACGCAGTGTAGTCGTTGTCTTTGGTGCCACAACAACAGTACGATTAGGGCGAGCAACCCCATTCTGGCGTAAGTAGACGTAATAACCCTGAAAAATTGACTGAGTGATGTCATCCATGTCTGGAGTCATCCAGCCCACATCGATTGTCGAAGTACTTGAAACTACAGCCTGGACACTCGCTGGTCTGGATGGAACTAAAAAGAAAAATTTTGGTAAAATCAGAACTTTCAAGAACTGCAAAAACAGAAGTGAAGAATATTCATGTATCTCTTTTAATGCCCTTGGAATTCCAAAGTGTTTTAGTTGATGAGGTTGAGCATTTTTCACTTAACTCACTCACAGCTTGTCTAACTCTGAGTCTGTAGTCAAGAAACACAGCGGTAATTTGGCAACTGGAAAAAGGTCTCTATCTTTTTGGGCATTTTCCGCAGCCCACACATGTAAGAAAACACTGGTTTCTCGGTGTCCCCGTGTCTAACACTTTTCTTAAATATCTTACCTTGGCTTCCTGATACTTCAAATAATTGCACAGGCATGTCGCTAATGCTTGAGAAGGCAGAAACGTTATTTTGTAGAGACATCACAAGATCGGGTGACCAAGGATGATAACTTACAGTGAAATTACTCATCACACTTCCTTCCCTGAAACAGATTTTACGAGGGTTACGTCTTATTTTGAAATGAAATGGATAAGATTAAAAAAAGATTACACTTTTTAACGTAATGGGCCGAGGTGTTTGAGGTTCGGCAACTAACAAATTAATTAGCGTGTAAAAAAGATAAATTACTCGATGTACGATTTAAAGCCTACCAGACGCTGTGCAGAGTAGTCGAAACATTAAGTCCACTGTAGAATTTAGTTATCTAAAACCAGAAAAAATAGTTAATAATAGATTTAGCAAAGGCACATTAACCGCGAAGTATGAAGACCAACGAGCCTTGAAAGCGCCGGCGTGCACAGAAAACAATGTGCACGTGCCCGTTGTAAAATTTATCTAGCCCTTGTAAACTACTTTTATTATTTATTATTTTACTAACGATCATTCGTCGATGGAAGTAAATGTCGACGCATTAGCAATGGTCGCTCGACCAATCACAACGACCGAAACTCTTTATTCAAAAAGTCTTCAATTATACCAATTCATAGCCTCCTCCGCAGGCCACTCTTAATCCCGTTCTCTAGCGGGCTTCCTTTGCCAACGAAAATGCGCGAATTGTTTCTTCGTTCCCTGCGGAGCAGGCTAACTTATTCAGTACATTTATATAAGCTTCGTCATCTCGTATCTTTCTCCACTTTACCGCTCTTTCTCTATATTTCAAAGTGTTGAATGAAGTAGAGTTTTTTAAATACAGGGTTTATTGATTTAGTTTTACTTACGTTGGTCTGTATTTTTCTAAAAACTTCATGATACAATTCACTTTCGGCATTCAAAAGATCGTCGTGCCAAACTTCCTGGGTTAATTTTACGATAAACGTGATAGGGACCAAAGTTTTCTCTATACAAACAAACATATATTTATCAGGATTTTTTAAGCAAGTCCATCATTGCATATTACCATAAAAATAAATAAACATATTATTTAATTATTTCTAAGCAAACATTTTGTTCATAAATATTCGGCTCCTAAACTTTTTACTCGACTCATAAATATTTATTTTGCAGAGTATATATTAAGGTTTTTTAAAAAAACAATTCTAGCAATGCATTTTTATTTTGACATATTTTATTTTTGTCAGGGGAAATAAAAAATACTAGGAAATTTTTATTTTGACAAACATCGCATTGCACACCGGTATTGAAATCACCTGGATTAGAATAGGAGCTCGCCTAAATTATGTAATTTACTGGCGACTAAATCTTGCTATTATTTGCCTTTGCGAAAGTCGAAGGAAGGCTTTCTAACGTCTTTGTGGTGCATAGTATACACAGTTCTTGTAATGGCTGACGAGCGCATGAAAACGTCATCCAATCATCTTTCAAGGCTGTGCTAGGCTGCTCAGGTCCAAAACAAAAGGCCAATTTATATACTTTTCTTCTATAAAGGCATTTGATGTGCTTTTATATATATTATTGTGAACTAATGGACTGGTTGACCTGGTTTTCGTGCACTTGTCAGCCATTATGAGAACGGTATATAGGGCAGTCCTATATTTTACGTCCGCGCACTGAGTTCTTTGCACCAAAAAGTCGTTAACACATTTTCTTTGCTTCGGATTTACGATTTAATCTGCGTATAGTTGCAAGATTCTACACTTTTATTTCAGATCCTAACAACTCATATATCTCAGTTTTGAAGGGTATTTGGGACACGGTCCTTTTCGTAACAATTTTTATTAACTACGTATATACTCCCTTATGGGTGAACTAACCTGTGTACGACTTGAAAATATCTTTAATCTGCATTTCAGATAAGCTAGTATTCCATATCACTAAATCATCATATTCTGCTAACGCTCCGCCCTTATTCAATGTTATTAATCCACTGGCTGCTGGAGCAGGAGTAGGAGTATTCCAACAATGCTTTTGGACGAACTCAGTTACCAACAACCCATTTCTGTATATATCAATCACTTGTGCGGAATTTATTATAAAGATCTGACTCCAAATGTGCGTCGTTGCGTTGAAGACATAGTTACAAACATGGCCTGCACTTGTAAACGCTTTTATTCCAAGCTGCGTCGAAGAATTTCCAGGTTGAAACAGAGTAAACAATCCATGAATGTCCAGGAAGGTTTGGGATCGCCCACTAATGGTTGATGGCCAATATTTAAGCCACAGTGTAATGGATATCGTACACACAGATGATAGACAGCTGGTGTCGTAATATCCTAGTTCAATCTGGGATTCCAATAAACCGTTTGATTTTAAAGCACCTCCATTAACACCAATGGAAGACGTTACGTTGCATTTTGATGTGCCCCAGTTCTCTTTCCTTAGGTTTTTAATGGCCTTTGGTTCGTCAAGGGGCCAATAGTCGACAGCGCTCTGATATTCCTTATCTGTGAATCCAGGTAACAATATTTAAAATTACATTGACACCAGTTGCGCAATTGTAAATGTATAAAAGTTATTTATGCAGGGTGGCGGCCTTTTCAGAGTCTTGGCTGGTATATATGGCTAGGGACCCTGCAAAACTATATAACTAATTACAATATAATACGAATATAAATGATTATATTATTGATAATAACTCTGATAATTTCATTACTTAACATGAATAGTAATTTGCAGAAATATACTGTAAACAGAATTGCAGGTCAAATCTGGACGGTGGAACCCATTATTTCGATGTATAACAAATTAACATATGGCCATTCGAGGAATATTATCATCTTACAGAAATAAATAAACATCTGTCGTGGCAATGAGAAACTTGACAAAAATGTCAAATTTATAATTTCTAGTTACCTATATCGCAAAGACCAAATGATGTGCCAGCAGTGTCACATATACAGCCGCCATTGATTTCATCACAGGAGTGTTTGTATGGACACGTTGAAGAGCACATGGTTGCTGACAAGAGAAAAAAGTATTTTAGTCAAAGGAATACTAGTATCATTTCATCTGTTTGTCTTAGGGCCAACTTCTGTGCATCTAAGCTGACAAACGAACATATGAATTTTAGTCAAATGAATACAAGTAATATTTCAAAAGAATGGTCATCTGTTGGCTAATCTGGCTAATGTTGTAACTTGTGTATACCTGCAATTGGCGAAACCGACAAAACATTAATCGAACTTCAATTTTTCTGTTGTATCATTGGTTTGGCAATCGATCATAGTCAAACCAGGCCTTTTTGGTGAGTTCGATTATGCTCGATAGCCAAACACATCCAAATTTTTAGTTTGATTTGGTCGGCGATTGAAAAATCAATCTATTATCGAACTTTCCATTGAATTGATTACCACCATGTTTTGTTGACTTCCATTATGTACGATTGCCGAACACAATCCAAATTAATCGAACGATTCGAGTAGCTACGCCGGGTTTATATGAAACAATTACCTGTGGAAACTCTTAACACTCAGTGTCACCCTAAAAGGAAGAAGCATTTTACCTTTGAGATAAAACACCTCCACTTCGTTCAAAGAGAAGCTGCCATTTGCCAGTATTTGTGTATCGTAGGAAACGTTTTGATTATAAATCGCTGTATACATCTTTCCATCAACACCAACAATAAGATCATGTGGAGCATCTCCATACACTGGACCACGCGACGAGTCATCCCTTGTCGCTACTTCTGCTTGCTCTCTACGAATCCTTGCTACAGTAGAAGAATATACGTCTGCATGGAGTGCAAATATAAAGGCCCCGTTATCTGGACGATAATGACCACTTGGACCTTGAAGGACAAGGAAAACGTGAGTTAAGACGTTTATGCATTACTCACTAACACTTTACTCTAATTACGAGCAATAACATTCCTGCACCCGTTGGATAATATAATAACGAAATATACTTACATGAAGATGGTGAAATGACATCGATTTGACCAACTACACCATGTCGTAAGTCTGTCCATTGCATCAAATTACCACTTTCAGCTCCACACGTCAAGGAAAGTACTGAGATAGCTTCATCATCCATCACGAAGTCCCACATGTTAAAACCAGATAATTTCCCCTCGTATACTTGAAGAGCATTCAAGCTCCCGTTCAAAGTATTCGATTTCTGTGCAAGTATGATTTTGCCACCAGGAGGTAAATGGGGGACATTCTCCGAGTCAGCCATTAGTTGTGATCCTTCAGATCTCCCGTCAACGTACAAGCGAAGAAATTCATCGTGTGAAGACCAAGTGGCTGCCAAATGATGCCAATAACCATCGTTTATTGGTGTAGTGGTATAAAATCTGAAGGATAACCGCAAAAAAATATTGTGTTATGCACTTGACTTGTGTCTACTCTCCTTTGTTTTTACTCCATGGCCGTTTGTTTCCTTTCCACATGGAAAACCACAAATTAAGAGAACTATCGCTGTAGGATTAGGATTATCCTACCGTTTACATAAAGACAGGATGTCCCTAGGAACAAGCTTTTGCTTTCTTCAAGGGGCACCAAAAAATATTTAACTCTATATGTTGTTTCTTGCCGCCGTTGTTTACCACTCGTATGGGCTATCTATTGAATAATACTAATGCAATGCGAATCGATCACTTGGTTCTTACTTTTTTTCAATGACTTCCATACACTGTTTGGTAAACTTAAAGGAAAACTGCCATCTTTGTGAGGATTGATCTAAAATATAATCGATGCTCAATGTATGATTCACTTGCACTGCACAAGCGGAATTCACGTGGGAGAAAAAATATAGATTCTCTTTACTCTCAGTCTTCATCCACCAAGATATTGTGAACTGTTCAAGGTTGATCTTCCAAGGTGAATCAAGCCGAACGTAGCCATTATTTGACGTTCTCTCAAATATCATCTCGTAATTACTGGCACCTGAAATAATAGTTCCATTATTATGTATATTATGTAGTATATTATATTAGGAGGCAAGGATCCCTGGAGGAATAGCACATTTCTAGTTGGCCTGCATAATAACTTAGGCGTCGTACACTGGTCCCCCCACATCCATATCGACATGTGAAGCATGAAACACGGGCAATTTTCCAGCAAGAGGCCACGCCATGTAGCCTCTCCATGGCGAAGACCGTCTGCCGTGCCTCCACGTGGCGCCCCTGGTTTTGCAGAACGCGGCGGTTCTAGGGGAGACAACCCCGATAAAAAAACAACAAGCTGTTGCATGGTATAGGGCTAACAACCCTCTATTATAAAACAAAGGTGTTACAGAATCATCGATGAGAAATTCACAGCAATCGAACCTGGGTAGCGAGGGCCCACCCACTTCATCACGATTATGTATATTAAAATGAACTATCTTGTAGTGAAATAGAATCAACTGCAAAAGGGCGAAGGGACACTATTTACCACTATTTTTTTTTTTTTTTTTGCTACGTGCTGATCGACACAACAGTCGCGACAGTAAAATCGAGCAATTCAGTTCCGTCAATCAGAGTATGTAAAGGTACACCGAACAATTTATTTGATTGACGGTAGTCTATTGCCCAATTTCCTTATTGCTACTGTTGTTTGCTGTAACAGGATATATCATGTCAGAATGCAGCGCAGCGCAGCCAAAACTAAGCAAAGGTCAGTCACGTCAATTCGATCACTTACTTTTATTTGCCTGGCACCTTGAAGGAACAACCGTGACGATTCCCTTTATTCCATCCTTGAAAACTGGCCAAGCTAACGTATTACCATGGTAACTGAGGCATCCACGACTCAGTAGTTTTCCTACCTCACCGATCACACTTGACCATAAATTCACATGGTCAAGAAATCCAGTAAATCCAATTCCGGATTGAAAACCCTTGCCGAGTGCAAAAGATGATCCTGCTGGTATAGTTTTGTTTTTAGAATTGCCTAGCTTTTCACTAATCTTAAGAGAGCCTTCGATAAAGATTGTACAGTTTCCATTTATGTTTTGCCATTGCACTATTATATGATGCCAAATGTCATCGTTAAGATTGTGTGAAACCCTACAAAAAATATATCATTTCAAAAATGTTACTATCTTTGCCTCTATGGATCGAGAGACGTTTCATCGACATTAGTCCACTTCCAAGTTGTCAGATGCAATGTAGCGATTGCCGTCTCAGTTGGCCGATGTTTTATTTACTCAGTCGTATTTGTGAAAAAAGACTGTATAGTTTGTTTTTTTTTTCAAGCAAAGTAATAATTTCCCCTATGCACTCAAGGGGTTTTTTTGATAATTTCCTTGTACATTTCTTATATTCTTGGCGAAAGATCTGAAACCAATATCTGAGTGTCTCATTCAAATGATCTGAAAGACGAGCAAACGGTTTTTCCCCGATTGAGATTTGCGTAGCTGCCGAGCACTACGTCACTCGGAGCCTAGTGTTGAGCATTTTTAAGTACCAGCCTCACATTTGAGAAGTTGTAAGTGGGCTTTCTGGATATTATTTTGCATAAAACGCAACAAAAGCAGAAACTGTTAATTGATTACTTACATTGTAGTGGACGAAAATATCTGAACGATAAGATGACTTGAATTATACTCGAGGGCAAATTCACTATTTTCAGTTGAAGCTATAGCTACTTGGGTTTGAGAAGGAGTCTTCATCCACAGTGAGAGACTAAAGGCTGTCATATCATGCGGCACCTTCAAAAGGACATGGTTACTCGGTACACCACTGGTAAACTGAAGACTATATGCATCTGAATCAGGGAACGCTACGAAAAATTAAAAGAAGAAGGAAATAAGTGCGTAAATTTCGCCATGGATAAAGAAGACATTTTCTGAAGCTTCCTGTTGAAATAGGTTGGAATATTGAATGAGCGTATGACAAGCGCTTTTGCCGCATTTCCCCAGATGTCATAGCTACCGGCTATGACTAGAGTCCTTATTGCGCTGTCGTGAGAAAACTTTCTCCATCAAGACTGTCATTCGAGGCAACAAATTAAATATCTCCAAGTAAATTCCTTGAGCGGTCAAGGGAAAACTTGGACCATGCTGTAGCACTAAAACGAGAAGCAGCTTAGTTGCGAATCACATTTAATTTGACCTCCATTCACTTAAAGTTGCTATTTTGTTTTATCTATCCATCCCGGAAACCAAATATTTCATTATCAATTCAAGTTATGCACTGGTCGAATATTTGTAATACAAGTCGAGTTAATCCCCAAATGTCTCAAGTAAGGATATCTCGCAAGTTGAACGTTTGTTGTAATGGTTAAAATTTTACTGCTGAGTGGTTAGTGACAACCTTTTGTAAACATTATTGAAACGATTCTTACATTGGCCCCAGCTCTGCTCCGTAGCGCCTCCAAAAACGTTATTTTCACTACGAGCCAGCAACAAAGTAGGACCCTTCAAGTCACAACGGCTGTGAAATGCATTTGCGCTCCATCCATGTTCGCGTGATGTGTAGCATGTCGTTAATGACGACGAATCCAGGCCTTGCTTGACTAGGACATCTTTTAAACTTTGCATGCGTGTAGGACAGTGGTCAAGGATAGATGATTTTATAGCTGATATTGAAAAGGAAAAATTCTAATTAGACTATAATATATCGATGGAAAATATATTTTGGCGAGTTTATACGGCCCTAGTAATAGTTCAAGATCTATCACTGCAAGCTAGGGGTTGAACAGTCGAGGATCTTAGGAGGAAAGTGAGGAACCTTCGTATTAGTATCTTCGCTACGTCTTTATCGTAAAATAAAAAAAACCTCTTTAGGAATAAGAATCTGTTTCATTCGCCTCAAAACAAAAAGTAATACTCAAGGGAATGACGCGTCTAAAATGGACAAAACTTTATTCTCAAGCTAAAGAGGTCTATAACATGACAATTTCAAAACGAGACGCTAAAATAAAATCCAAACTGAGTGTAAGTTCTAGGGCAAACGTCGAATTTTCCATGCACCGAAATTATTAAAAACAATGGATATCAGGTGATAATGAGGCGGCATCCTTTGATGTAATTAAGTTCGGTGCATGGAAAATTCGACGTTTGCCCTAGGCCTAAGTTAGCTAAATGACACCTAACTTGCTTTTTCCATTCCTTTTCTTAAAATAATAGTTTCATTAATCCTTGATCCAAAAGTCTATTAACAAAGTACTTACCTAAGATGTTAGGATTTGCATTTTGTGGAGTCAATGTTTCACATGTTTGAATTGATATCTTGATATTGTCAATCGCAATGTAGCTATCGTATTCCCTTCCTTTAATCCCTTCAAATTCGATCTGTAGGGAAAAAGACACGTAAAATCAATGAAACAGTTATTATGGTTTTACTAGGTACTATACTAGGTAACAGAGACTGTCAGTACAACATGCGATCAAGAAAGATACTACACACTACGGACCCTTTACTGGAAGGATAAAAGGGAACGAAGGAGAGATGATAATGGCTAGGCCAGATTCCTATCCCCCCTTCCTATGCTGGTGCTTGTTACATTACTATTATTGGTTCAAAAGAATACCCATGATGAAGTCCATAAATCAAAATACATGTTATTCTAACGGTACGATTCTGCGACTTTAGTTAAAGATGGCATATCGAAAAACGTACTCGTACCTTAAATGGTTTGGCTTGTTTAACGGGCACGTTTGCCTCCATCCACATTTTACCATGGTTACCACCACGTCTCCATAGCAACCGTTTGTTTCCTTGGCTGTCAATCAAGTTTATGTTTAGACGGCCGACGTGTTTGTTGCCAGATAAAAGAAAAGTAAAAGAAACACACGAGTATGTGCTGTGTAGAAGAGGAGAGGTAAACATTGACGACTGGCCGAACGAAACTGGAGAGGCCTTCAACTTTAAGTAGTACCCTAGCAAAAAAGAGAGATCGTTATTAGACCTTTAGCAAGACGTTCTTGCTAGGTACCGCAAACCTAACTCTGCAGTTCGACGTCAGGCGTTTTCAAACGTAGGACATTTAGCAAGGCATGATAACGTAGTTGTTGCTGGAAGAGCCGCCATATTGAGTTTCATCGATGATGAGTCGAATGTTACTCTGTGTTTGCGAGCGTGTCTCTGGGCGTGTTCCCAAGCGGTTAGCGGTAAACCTGATTGTTCTATTGTTAGTGTATGCTTCTTTTTACAGTATATACACAATAAGGGCAGCCATTCTGTATGGACATTTACAAAAGCGATCCTACTGTGTTTTTCCTGTCATTAGTTATTCATATTCTAAAACTGTAAGTTATACTGCTTGGAAAACTATCTCAATAGATATGCTCTTGGTGTTTGCAATCATATTTTTTTAATTTCAATATTTCGTTTACAGGTTCTGAGCAAAAATTGCTGATTGTCTTTACTATTAACCACTCATGGGCACTTCTGGGGGATCAGATTCTCAGCTTGTAAAGGTATTTATTTTGAATCTTTATAATTTGCTTGTTTGTCTGTATGTCTGTGAATGCTTTCCCTTTAGATATAAGGTGGTTTTGTTATGCTTATTCGGTAGACTCATCAGTAGAGTGCTTACCATATACCAATGAAATATTTTGTAAGAAATTGCAGAAATTCATTTCCGCAAATGAGTAAGTTCAGTAATAACGACGACACGCCAGGAAACAAGTTGAATCGAGTGATTTCATGAAACCATTTCCCTTAAGGCCGAATTAGACGGTACGATTTTCGCCTACAACCATCACATTCAACCTGCTCACGTCATACTTACGACATGACTCGTGTCGTGTAATTCTGTCCTACAACTCACTCAAGTCTGATGTGTGTGACTACAAAAAAGTTGTAGAGTTTTAAAACGTGATTTAAAATCCTGCGATAGTCGTAGCGAAATTTGCTCAAAATACCCTACCGTGAGGGAGTCTGTGGGGAAATTTGTGGGGTAGTCCGTGGGGCGATAAAAATGTCGGACAAAACAACAACAACAACAACAACAACAACAACACCGATTTTGCCAACAAAAACAAGCCCACCAAGTGAGACGAAGACAAAAAAAAAAAAAGTTAATTTTACTGACGAGGAAGTTGATCTTTTAATAGGTCTCTGGAGTAAAGAGAGTGTTTTATTTAACTGTAAACACGCCGATTACTTCAAAAAAGATACAAGAAACGTAGCGAGTTGTAGGTAAAATGTGGTAGGCGTGTGGATCTAACCTAAGTCGTGTCGTAAGTATGACGTGAGCAGGTTGCATGCGATGGTTGTAGGCGAAAATCGTACCGTCTAATTCGGCCTTAAAAAAGTCAAACACAAGTGAACTAAGATAACAATAACACACGTAAGAAAACAAGTTGAATCCAATGACTTCTACACGACTAAATGAATTGAAAATATTACTTATACGAAACTTTGCACTAATTTGTACAATTTTATTAGTTAACTTTTCCACGTATATGACTATATTCCTTCTAACTCAGTTTGCCTTGGTGTTTTTTGCTTTCATGGTATTTTTGTTGTTTCCGTTGTATTTCTGATTAATTCAATGTCATTCACCTGTAAGAGAGTCATCCTGACATAAACCTGTTTCATTATCTGACAAACAGTACGACGTTCTCTCCCATGATGATGGCGATCTCGTATCTTGAGTGCTACCCCAACAACTTCCATTTTCAAAGTTACAGGATACTGGGATCAGAAAACAAAAATTAATAATATTAGTTGAGAATTAATATATAAAGATTTTCGTCAGAATTTGTGAGTATAAAAGGGATTTGCAACACCAAACTAACCATGTAAGAATTTATTGAAACATAATGGCATCCATCATAAGATTAAACAACCTATGAGGCACAAGTAAACTAATGCCCTGTCCATACTTATCCTTTTTTGTTTGAAAAAAAAAATTCTTAGCTCTCATCGTCGACTGATCGTATTTGCGATTTCAAAAACGTCACAGACATCAGGGAGCATGATCATGCGACGCCAACAACTGGACAAAATGTTTCGGCTCACTGGAATATTAACATTATCTGCCATACTGTTTTGACCAATTAAAGTCAGTTATTCAAATATGCAGTACGTTTGTAAGTTGTATTTAATTTGCGACCATCTATAAAGATCGAGCTTGTTCATCCCACAAAAATAGCAAATTTCCAACCAACATGGCGTCTATGAAACTGGGTACTAATCTGTAGCTCAGATATTGGGCAAAGCAGTTTGGAAAGCAAAAGCAAAAGCAATTGCAAGCAAAAACACAAAATTTATATATCTATCCAAGTATCCTGCTTTAAAACGAAATCAGTAAAATGATAAGCAAATGCACGCCAATCCCACTTGTTTCTGTTAAAGGATATATTATTTTCCGGACAACCATTATTACAAACTGTATATTCAAGATTAGGACTTACTTGACTGAAAGTCTGCCAAAATATCTCTCTCATTCAGCTCTTGCTGCCAGACCTTCAACTGACTCAGTTTCATCGGTTTATTACCCAGTCCATCCTCTTCCACCATCCCAATGGCGATTGACACAGGACCGAATTGATTAATTTGAACAAGGTTATGTGTAGTATCATCTGAATTAAACAGGGATCCATTGTAATACACTTTAAGGCCATAGGTCGACGACCACGTGATTGCAACATGTGTCCAGTTAACGATCTTTGGCTGGCTTTCTATTTTCCAAGATTTCGCAGGAGAAGCATACATCACGTTGTTACTTCCTCTGCGTAGAAAGAACCGTAAGCCAGAGCTCTCACCATAGTCTGAGAAAAAAATGAAATAGGCGAATGGTTTTATTGCCCTTCCATGTAAGATTCCATAGAAAAATTGGTATTTCGTGTGCAATATGTAGAAGGGGGTCGAAATAAATATTGGCTTCAATACAGGCCTGAAACTGACTGGCTGACTGAATCACTCAACGAGTAATTGACTTACTCAATTAGTGACTCGATAAAGGACTCAATAAGCCTTTTCATAGTTTAAGAATCGATTCCACTGCGCATGCGATTTTATCCCGAATTTCTCACCTTCTTTTGTTTAATTAAGAATAAAAGAAGGTTTAGACAAAAGAAGGTGAGAAATTCAAGATAAAATGGCATGCGCGCGCGAAGTGGAATCGATTGTTAAACTATGAAAAGGCTTGTCAATCAGTGACTGACTGACTCAATGAGTGAGTGAGTGGCTGACAAATTGTTCGTAATTTGAAATAAACTATTAGCGAAAACCGAACAGCTTACCTGTTTTATTCTCGTAAATTTCTAGTCTAAGAGCACAGGTTTTCGTTTCTCTACATGTCGTAGTGTGGATTCGTAGAAATCTTGTTTTTACCATTCGCGGAGTGGGGCTAGTTAGCGTAAGCATACTATCTGTGACACCTTTAAAAATCTATATTAGGAAGAACGATACGTAGAGTCAATCGAAAATGTTTGATTATAAGTAACTGTATAGTGTAGAACCATTATTTTTAACGCGTTCATGATCGGGCCGGCGGGATTTGCACCCGCTCAACAGAGGTTGGCGGCTCAATAGATAATATAATTTGGCATAAATTACCGGCAAAACCCGTTTTGGGATTTTGACAACTGCCACTAAATAGAGTTTTGTTAGACAAGATTGTGGTTCTGAATTTGTGGGACAAAAGCAAAACAGCTCCGAGATGGATGACGGAGTTCTTGATATTGTTTCAAAATTCATCTAAACAGTCCTTAGCCTGGTTCAAACTAGCTTCGGAATCGGAAGCAACATACACAGACACAATAGTGTGCTGCTCATTACAGCCATTCTCAATCACACGCTCCGCACTAGCGATTGCTTTTGTCGCGACAAAGAAGCTTTTGGTGGACGTCAATCAAGGCGTTTCCATGTCATATAGCTTTTTGTTTTTCCGACAATGCAGATGCCTGTGCAGATCAGTCTTTAGTAATAAAACACAGCAGTATTTACGGAATGAGAAAAGGCCGAACTATATTCCAACTTTGAAGTTTAATAGTCCCCCTAACAGTTCCCTGCGCCATCTCAAAAGGTAGCCGTGCCTTTGCATCGAAGCGAGACGAACGATGAGCTTGCAGTGATCGAAACATGTGAAAAATTGTCCAAGGTCTCTATCATTGCAAGCTCACCATTCGTCTCGCTTCGATGCAAAAGCACGGCTACCTTTCAAAATGGCGCAGGGAAGTGTGAAAGGGACTTTTAGAGGATATTCTTACCTTTGTATTATAATCTGTTTGTGCAAAGTCCCACCGCGATCCGTCATTACTATACGAGATTTTGTACTCTTTAACATACTGTATTTTTTTGATAAGTCCTTGTAAAGCTACACATCTGATATTTCGTCGAGTGCCCAAGTCAACCTGTAACCAATCTTCCTTCGTTTTATCATTAGCTTGGACCCAAGCTTTTCCAGCTTCATTATTATTCAATCTTCCACGCATTGGCCATCGATATGGCTCGGGGCTTTCGTCGTATTTATACGTTTTAAAAGATGATGAAGCAGAAATTCGTTCATCTGGAATCGTGCCATTTTCCATTCCAAGAGGGGCCCCACAAGCTATTGAAGTGGGAAAGAAAATATAAAACTTAACGATACGATCGCTTTCTTGGGTCGTCGTTTGCTTCTTAAACTCAATTGCAAAATAAATGTCGGGTTCAAAGGCATAGAACATTGAAGTTGAGGGCAAAATGGCACATAATAAGTACGTTAATTAGATATAGCTAGCGAGCTTTGAAACAATTTTTGGAATGTTCATAAATTATTGTTGTTGGTTTTTTTTGTTTTTGTTTTTTTGTGTTTTTGTTTTTTTTCAGCCGAGCCGACTCTTTATCTCAAATGCAGACATCATAGGATAATTATGCCATTTGCCCAGCATACCTTTAGATCAACTTCTATGTTCTACGTTTTGAGCCTGGCAATGATTTTGCAATTGAATGTATACAATTTACATAATAGAGAGTTTTAGATTTACGTTCACGGCAAACGTGAAACGTCAGTTGACCATTTAGAAATGATTTTAAATAGCTTAAAAAGTATCGTAAAAAAGTCCAAGTAGTAGAAAAACAAAAGAATATTTGTCTTTGGTGAGAAGGTTTGTAAAAAGTAAAGTAAAATACAGTATAACTATGAAAACATGGTCACGTTTGCCGTTTGCGGGGAGAAAAAAAGTCAATCTAAAACTCTCTAATATCTTTATAATAACCGCAAACCGGTTGGCTCAGTTGGTTGAGCATCGGACTTTCGTACGGGAGGTTACTACCAGGGTTTCTTTACGTCCTCAGTGGTTCTTTTACGTCCCTCCGATATTGGTTAGTAATGATATTGGTTAGTAATGATGGAGGAACATCCTTGACAGATACCTTTATTGAATGTAAAATATTTAATCTTCATACATATTTTGCCTTTCCAAGAGATCGGGTAAATACTGACGTTACTTGCTCTTATAGGTGGCATCAGCGCATGTAGGGTTTGACGACCTTGATTCCTTGAAGCAAACACCTTTGGAAGGAAAACGAACCAAATTGATTGAGACCATTCTCTAGGTACCATTCTTTGTTTAACTCGATTAAGAATCTAAGTCTCGAAAGACTGACACTTCGTCTCAAAAAAAAACATTAAACATTAAAGGAATGGATCATAAGTAGCGTGTCGCGTCGTGCAACTCTTACGCTTTTCTTCGTGCTTAGCAACCTCCCGCGTGCATCCATAACTCGATGGACGCACAGCTACCCATGATCCATTGCTTTTATAATATAGTCAAGTCAACAAACAAGAAATCAATACAAAATATAGACTGTATTTGTTGATCATGCCCTAAATTCTCCTTACGCACCTTGCGTGAATGAAAAGCACAAAGGCGCCAAAAACAGAAAAACAGTCGTTTTGAAAATGGCTGCTTTACACTGAAGACTGTTATGACTAAAATAATGGCAAAAAATTGGCTTACAAGTGAACCAAAAATGTCCAAAATTACGGAGAAAGTGATTTTCAACTGTAAGAAGTACATTTCAAATGTTGACATATCTTAGTACAGTAATGCCAAGAAAATCAATGAAAAACACAGTGGCTGTCTTGGTTGTTGTTGACGATGTTCAAGTTTGCTATCGTACAATGACTTAGAAATGGAAAGTTTCTTGTACATGGATCAAAACTAACTGACTGAACTGGATTAATTTTCTCTGGGTAGTATGTCGGCTTTCACTCCCATGTAGAGCTTCAGAAAGGACTTCACTGCAGTTGTGAAGCTGCGAAGTAGATGGTGAGCGTGATATTTATAGTTAATTACTTTGGAAATACTTTTGTTGAATAAATACACGATAACAATATTTTTGTATTTGCTTAATCATTGCTAAAAACCCTTTGAATGTAGACACCGACCAATTTGTGGTTTGCTTTGTCTTTTTGGAGTGACGCTCTGACACAATCTTGTCCAGCTCACTGTTTGAAAGTGATGCAAATCTTGACGTTTTATTACTAGGCTGATCAAGTGACAACTCTATACTAAATGTCGGAGATTGATGAGTATTTTCGCTAGTTTTTTCAATCATTTTCAGTTATCTTTTCTAGATAAATTGTCAGCAAAAAGATACAAAATTTTTTTTTGTACGGGAAAACGGTGCTGAACGCCGATTATCTATTGTAGCATTTCCAAAGATAATGTTATCTATATTAAAACTTCGATAGTTGCCATCACTCAGCTGACCTACCGTTGTTAATTCTATTCTCTCATTCTCTCTTTTATCAGCAGCAGTGTCGTATTTTACACCAAAGGACGTCACATGATTTTCGGGTTGTCCTTCAACGCCAATGTGAGTAATGCTATCTAAATTGCTCATTTCCGTGGTCACATTACCAGCAATGTCGTTGCTCGATCCAGAGCACCACATTCCATTAGTGTTGGTCAGGGAAGACGACAACTGTTTCGTGGTTGACACGGTGGTGAGAGTCACTAAAGGAGAGAGAGCGGAAAAAGACAAAGTTGCAGTTTTTCGGCGTTCACTGGAAAAATTCAGCCTCAAGAATTGTGATTGCAAAATCGTTAGTATATAAGAAAGCCTTTTGGTTCGGCAAACCACCGAGAATGTTACTAGAAAGATGGCTACCACAAAGTAGGTTTACTCTATAGCAAGATTAATTGGCTGACGAGGGAACTTCACGTTGAATCAGTTCGCGAGAAAAGCCATATCGCACGAATCACGAATTGTGAATGGCGTGATGGGACCAAGTAAAATGAACGACAATTTTCACGAGTGTTTTTTTAAAGAGGTATTTCGTTCTTATTTGCGTGAAATGTATTTCGAGGTTAATGGGCTTACAAAATAAAGGATAGGAATCCCGATCAAGATTAAACTGAACAAAATAGACCTCTTCGGCTTGGGGTAATGTTTTCCCATTTAAGACCACGTGTCATTCCCTAGAGAATAAAATTCTTTGTTTTAGTTGTATCCGTATTCATGTGTCTTCTAGATCTCATGTGCAACCTAGCGCAAACCTTAAACTAAAAAAATGATACTCTAGGGAATGACGTGGTCTGGAATGGGAAAACATAACGTCAGAGCCGAAGAGATCTATTGCAGCTTTACATTGTCAGTCAAACCGGGCAGAACTTAGTACTTTTAAAAAGGGGGCTTTTTCATTACTACGTTGTAGACGAATTCCATATCTTAGATGCCAAATTCATAGATTAAACTAAACAAAAATTGAAGTTCTTAATTTTGGGGCGTGAAAGAGGGTATTTGATGAGATGTAATCGCGCCTACTTACGATCATAATAGA
Source organism: Actinia tenebrosa (assembly GCF_029948245.1). Taxonomy (NCBI): domain Eukaryota; kingdom Metazoa; phylum Cnidaria; class Anthozoa; order Actiniaria; family Actiniidae; genus Actinia; species Actinia tenebrosa. The sequence continues at coordinate 409,838 of NW_028292581.1, read as the reverse complement.
AGACTTCAATTTCATCAGGATAAAACCATCGAGTTCCAGTAAAGATATTATTGGTACCGATCTTACTTGATGTACTATTTAGAACTTTGTAAGCATTGCCAAGATCACTATAACCGCTGACACGACTGTTTGCGTCTTCATAAATGACCAGATCATTTAATCCGAAGCTTGGGCCAAGAAACGGACTCGTTTGAGCAGCTGTTACTCTCGCGTTACTTAGTGAATTTAGTAAATCAGTTTCCATGGGAAACTTCAGGGCAGGAATATTGTGCGGGTTTTTGAGAGAAAACAGGAATGCATTCGTGCTTCCAAGATAACCTGATGTGCCTGAAATGACAAAATAATTTTGTTGTTTTAGTCCCGCCCGCAATATTTTTGGGGGTGGGGGTCGTTGCCAAAAAATTGATAACAAAATCAAAATTAAATACATAGATACTCCCAAGTGGTCGAAACCAAAGTTTTACCATCGTATTTAATTGAAGCTGTCTGTACTCTTTGCAAAAGGGAGTACTATTTTTTGCGTTCCGCGTGGTAATACGCCTGCAAGCATTCACTTCGGCATTGCAATAATGTAGCAATGCCCTTCGCAAAAGACCGTAAATTTTTCTGTATTCTAAGCGTGATAATATTGGTAACATTCGCTTGCTCTGAAACTGTTAGCAAAAGGTCGTTCAACAGTTTGCGCGATTTTTCATTGTTACTCGTTATTCCATGATTTTCAGACAAATAGACCTATCCTGAATTTGCTTGACTGACCACGAAACAATGATTTGAAGTTGAGACTGGACTTGATTCTTTTATTCATCAAGTTCAACCTCGACTTCAAACCATTGTTTCGTGACCAGTCAAGCGAATTCGGGATAGGTCTATTGATGTCATTGCATTGACTACTGAACTGTGCTATGGAAGCATCACTATCTTTTTTGTTATTTGATATTCACATTTCTTATTTAGTTTCAAATCAAAAAACATTGGTGCAGCCACTTTAGAAAGAAGGAATTAAAGACGAAGTGAAAAAGATAGAAAGCGTAAATCCATACAGACAAACAGGCTGAGTGAACCAGTGAAATACTTTGTGATGTGGTTAAGTTATCACTCTTAAACCCGGCTCATACGTCGAACTTTTCATGAACCGAACCTAACACGTTGAAGATCGACCAAGGATCGTCAAATATCTACTTTTGATTCAGACGTCGTACCAAATTCAGTCGATCCAATTACATTTTTCCAAGTCAAGCATTTAGGACAGCGGTTAACATGCAGTAATATAGAAATCAGACTCTTCCGCAGCGCCGCAGTCCCCCGCTCGGCCATCCTATATTTCTTCCTGTAACCCAACCAGGCTGTTCTTCATCGCTTTCAAAGCATGAACATTTATTGCATATTGAGATTTCACAAGAAATACAAACGTATTTCGTGGTTGCAAAACACGAATCATCGGACGCCATTTTGCTTTCCCGGGATCCGGAACCAGCTGCCGAGCCTCTCATATAACACAGGAAGCCATGTTGATGTTTATGCGCATGAACAGCTCATTATAAATCTGCTTGCCCACCTCCCCTTTTAGCGATTAAATATAATATATGCATTAGATTCGGTTCATGAAAAGTTCGTCGTTTGAATCAGAGTAGCTCAATGTTATGGTCGAATTTAATTCGTTCAGACGTCGTACTTTTCATGATCTTAATTCTTAGCATTTGGTTCGGCGCATGAAAAGTTCGACGTATGAACCGAGCCTTACCTCCCCAACTCTGATCGATTATCCCACCGAAGACATTGTCCTTCACCCTTATCAGTGTTATCGTAGGTCCTTTTAAGTCACAGTTATTATGGAACGTGGAAAGAAGCCAACCGTCTTTCTTTGATGAGTAGCAACGAAGCCAAGATGCATGATATGATACCAAAGGCGAGAGCCAGTCTTTAAGGTAAGTGTGATAAGCTGCGTTTTCCCCAAGAATGTCAGATATCAGAACTGAAGCGAGATTTAAAGATAGTGCCATTAAAAATAGTTTTCATAGTCAAAAGGAACCGGACATTATTTATCAATTGCCTAAAAAGTTTTAGACGGGGGAAAATAGACCCTAACCATTCCTCCTTTTTCTGGTCCTTGCTGCAGTCCGGGGGGAGGGGGGGGGGTACTCCGCCAGAATTTGGGTAGGGGTGTTGCGCTGGGATCATCTTGCGTATCGGTTTTTGACGACCATTGTAACCAGTTTCGGTCAATACGAAAGTAGAATCCCTGAATATGACAGGAAGCTCAGGAAGAACTTGGAACTTGAATGAAATTGCATACCCTGTTTATGATAAGAAGCTCGAAAAACCATACCCTGTTCAGCGGATCATCCCCGTATAGTCCATATATGGGAGTACCCCCACCCCCCCGGGCTGCAGTCGCCAAAGATAAATTGGCTCATTTTTAAATACGTTGCAACGTCATTTATTGATTTTGGCTCACATTTTATAGCTATTAAAACAAGGTTATTGTTAATCATGTTTTCGTGTATTTTTTAGGTGCATTATATGTAAGCTTCCAACCAACGGAGACAGATAATCACTATATTTGCAAGGTACGTACTATATAATGTAAGTGAGTGTCCACTACATAGGATGTAAGAACGGCCAGGGAAGCTACATTTATTCATTGATAGTTTGATCTTTATATGAAACATTAGTAGTTGTGGGTTCACACGACAAACTTTTTAAAGGAAATGAATGGCCAGTAAATCTTGGTTTTCATTGATCCATTTACTATCATAGAAGACGGCTATTTCGGGTCACAGGTCAATTACAAAGCCTCGACAATCAAAATTCTGGAGGAAGCCCCCAAGATCTTTAACCACTGGTGAATGCTATCTGGCTCGAAAAACAAGACGACACTTTATACCTTAAAACACCCATTTGTGATGAGTATGGGAAGGACGACGAATAGGAGGCTTATGATTTATTGGGAGGAACGGTAGCTAAACACTTTTTCCTTACTTACCCTCCTGTTTCATCCAAAATGACATCGTCAATGAATCATTTCGTGGAACCATATTAGATGCCATTATATAACCTCCTCTCTCGATAACAAGAGACTCCTCATCGGCATTGACTACCGAACCCTGCATTACAGCTGTGCTGTTGGCGTTCTCGTCGTATTGAACACTGTTGTTGCCATTGTTAAACCGCCAGTGATACCTTTCTAAGATATGAAACAATATCACCAAAGTCATTAGCTTATTCTTTTGGCTGTTAGTTTGATTGCTTAGAAACTCGCCATACGTTACAGTTTAACCAAGTTAAGATATGGGATAGCTTACTGCGAAGGCGACAGGGAGCAAGGTGGTCATCGCTGCGGGGAGGAGCTCGAGGGTGGAGCGCTGTCGAGTCCTCCAAGTCCGTATGAACGAAAAAGGTGAAATGATTTATTCTGAAGACTGGTATTCATAACCTGGCGAATAAGGTTGTCACATGTTGTCCTAGGGGGGTGTGGAATGTGAGATATCCACTGGCTGCATGCGGATTTGGACTCTTCGTCGCGGTGGTTCCGGAATAATACAAAAACACTTGACAATGTTTTCCATTAGGAATAATAGGTGACTCTTTTGACTCTCCAAGTGTGTGATTGATAAATCTTAAATCTGATTAGTAAGGCGTCTAGGAAACATTTTGTACCAGCTGAAAAAGGGGATGTAGGATGATATCTTACTGACGGTCGCGAAAACGTGCATTTGTTTTAATATTCATCCAAAGGTTTTACAATTTCACTTCCTAAAGTAAAATCCTAATAAACAAAGAACAATACATTACAATCACGACAAATATTAGCGAGCGAACAATGAAAAACTTACCAATAGATGAACGCACATAAACACGTCGCAACCATCAAACAAAATAACATACACGTGTACACAGGAGACAGCGATAATAGCCGGTTAGTGGACTCACACTTACGACACGGCGGGAAAACACATACAAAACTACCTTGTTGAGGATATGACCTCAACAGGGGATCTAGTCCACTTACCCCTTTTCTGCTTTTCTGGAAGTTAAATAAGCCTGAAGCGAGATGACGTTTTATCCCCGACTCTATACCATAATAGTTTTTAAAATTCTTTCATATTAAAATTTTTGATTCCTTAGAGAATACAGGAACAATAGTCATAATTAAAGAACAAAAGTAATGTGAAAAGGATTATGGTCTAGAGACGGGGGTAAAACGTCATCTCGCTTCAGGCTTATTGAGTTGTCTACTTATAGTTATAACAGCAAGTTTTCATTTTGAAAAACATTTCCTTACCTTTAAGCAAGCACGATGAAGGATATATTACCCGTATTCCATCAGAAGCCAGAGTTCGTACAACAGCCCAAGGCACTACATTACCAGACTGAGAACTTGGACCTCTGGCATAAGCAATTATTTCACTTTCCTGGATATGAAAGTCCCACATATCCAAGTGTCCTAGCTGTCCTATGAAATTATGGGCTACTTGAATTGAACTGTCATCGCGAGAGGTCTGATTTTGACCGATGTTAAGAATTGCTCCTCTTGGGATAACTTGTGTCCCGGATTCAGATTCTATCTTTTCTGCTATCCTCACCCCATTCAAATATAACATGACAAGATTTGTAGAGCCTTTCCAAGAAGCGCATACATGATGCCATTGATCGTCAAAGCCGGTAAACACTTTCTTGGCTCTATAAGAAGAAAGAAAAAGAAGGAATAATAATACACTGCTAATATTTCAAGCAAATGCTTCAGTTTCGAGTTCTCTGTTGCTCTGCTGGATCTGTTGCCTGGAATAAGAAGAATAACCACGCTTGTGTTCCACCGAAATGAATTTCGAAGTGTTCGTTTTGTTGTGTTTGTGAATAGTATTTAGACACTGATTCGAGGTTAACCCTGAGGTTAACCCTGAGTAAACCACAGGGAACCCGGCTATATTTTTTATGCTTATAATCACTTTAAACAATATAATTCAAGATGACCGGCGTATCGGTAAAAAGGTCTCTATTGGAGAGAGGACTTACTCGTTTGCACCACATGAGGCAGCCAGGTAGTAAGTATTTCCAGCTATTAAAAAGTTCAGATGACAAGATATACCATCCGACACCAAGGAAAATAAGGTGCCCACATGAGGTACTCGGACCCGTATCCATGCACAGATCGTGAAAGACGATATCTCTGTGAGATTAGTCACTTTGACTTGGTTGTCAGCTGGACGCGATGATTGGAAATACAGGTCGTAATCACTGGGGAGATCTTTGATAGGGTCAAATATAATAAGGTGTTAGTAACAAGAAGAACAAAGGCAGTAGAATCTGGCAACAATGCGTTTTACCGCTATGTAAGGGTTAGATAATGAAAGCGAGTAATCTATGGGATATAAAGTCCCGAGAATTAGATAGAAAGCCACGAGGGTGAAGCCCGAATATGTCATGTTGTCGTATTCAGTTTTATTCAGTATTATTAATCATCGCTGGAGCGGTGGAACGTTAATTAAGAAGTTTTCCAAAGTTTGCCAGAACGGAAGTAATATTAAAACGTTTTTTAATCCTGAATTTCGAATTTCGCCGCTCGAAGACTCGCGTCTCGGTAAATATTCCACCGATAATCACTTGGCCTTCGGCGAATAATCGTTAAAAAATAATGCATATAGCTCAAGCTTTAAAAACTCACCTATGTTTGGTCTAATCTTCATTTCTACTCTCTTGAAGGTTGCATTACTGAATAAGTTCTTGATTTTTTCGATCAGTATCTGATTCGAGGAACTTTCTGCCTCGAGAACGTCCCCAGCGTTTCCGGTGTAATGCGAAACACGACCTGACTTCTCATTGCCCTTATTGACATTCATTTTAAAATATCTATACGCTGCATGCCTCATCTGTCCATATTCATCCTGAATCTCGATTGAAAGCTGTACAGGTTGTTTTGTAATAGTGGCGATCAACTTACTCCCTAACCAAAAATCATGATCAAGTTGACCAAATCCCATTGTATACCAGTTAGATCGATCAATGTTGAATGTGGCGTTCAGCTTTCGACCAATTATTAACCATCCTCCGCCATTTGTTGACTGATCGCAGATGACGGGAATAAGTTCATCATTAACTGAGATGTTGACATGGATAGGATTGTTTTGGTTCTGATATCTTAACAAAGCTCCGAGACAATCGCCTGAAAGAAAGCAAAAAATTATGTAACATGAGTATGTCATTGCCAACCGTTGACACACGGGGTAGCCATGTTCCCTTGTACTCCCACGATAATGAAGTCTACCCGGGAAAAAAATATCGTCCTAGAACTCCAACATGGTTGCCGCTTGAGGAAAGTCCAAAGGAGAGGACCAAGTAAAGAAGGGGAAAATGAGCGAGGCTTGAGGGCGCGCGCATGTTTAAGAAAGTACTTGCGCTGTGGCAGCATAGTCTTTAATAAAGTTGAGTTTTGGTAGAAAATACAACGTACATATCCGTAGTCACTGCAGCTCTACATACCGTATTTTACCAAGAAGCTAAGTGTATTTTTTGTAAAGCGCACGAAAAAATATGTAGGCGTATATTAGTGTTGCAACAAGTCGTATCATGTCAGTACCCTATGCCAGGTTTTCACACCTGCACCCAAACTACTGAACGTTTGTCTAATAGTAATCATGCTCATTCTGACACTACATACTATAATATGACTTAACTAACTGTGATTTCTTTTGATTCAAGCTATTTCCCACCTGGTACGAACATTCGTTCGTTCACACAAGAGTTATTGCCGTCTGGGGATGCCTCTTGTCTCGTCTGAATTCCAACTAGTGGATTCCCCACCACTGGAAATCTTGGTTTCCAATCAGAACTGAATTGTTTGATACCAATGCCTGACAACGGTGGTAAAACAAGTAAGTATATCACATTTGCAGTATTTTTCATAACTATGAACAGATACAAAAATTGACACAGCGGTTCAACTAGAACTTTTTTTTTAAAAAAAAAACATAAATAAGAAACTCGAAAAGCCTCCACAATTCTCTGCACCATCTTGAAAGGTGCGTCCAGCTGATCTGAAACAGTAACGTATAAATGACGTCACTGCAAAGCTAAAGTGTGGTGAATCCTGCAAAAATTCTAATTGGCTATAATTTTTTCTCAGATCAGCTGGATGTCTATAGCTTCAGCGATTAACGATATTACTACATTTTGCAATCAGCTTATAAAAGTCTTCAATGACTCTCATTGTGTTTGTTTACATACCAGCTTAAACTAGAGTAAATGTGCAGCTTGTTTCCATTATGTAATTTGAGGTGATTTTAAACTAGATAGATCACATTACCATACATAGCGCGAGATTCAAAAAGTGCCGGGAGAAGAAGCGCTTGTGTTTACAACACTGCTTTTAACATTTGATTTATTCTTGAGAAAGCGAAATCGATTTCTTCGCAATCTGAGGTTAGGATAGAACAAGAGAGAGAGCCCACGTTCTTCCCTCTGGTGCTTTTCAAGTTAATCTAGATAAACATTTTGACAGCAAATTGTCAAATGGTGAGCTCTGATTGGTCACGGCCGGCGATAGTCCAACTTAAGCCATGTTTTTAGGTCGCTTATCAAAGGTGACATTTACGGAGTTGAATCAACTAAACTCGGCTTTTTTTTGCGTGTAAACAGTTGACTAATTAAACTAGCTTAAGTTAGTTCGGAGTCGTTTCCACTGGTGTTTCCGGTATTTTTTCGTTAAACTAGTTTAAAATGTCCTAGTGGAAACGCACCCATTATCTGCTCCAATTTATGGCCATCTAGACTGTACTTCCGCTCGAGACAGGAAATGACGTCGAATAAATCCAAGCAATTTTTTCTTAGTAAAGGCGTACACCCACCTAGTTTAGGTTTATTGTCCCCTTTCTTGTCTGGTAACTTAAGGTTACAGGGAATCAAGCCAAGGATCACACGTGGTGTGACGGAAACATTATTTTACTTACCCATTGCTTGACCAATCTCTTGACTTGACAATGTGCTATTAAAAACCATCAACTCACTGATATAACCAAGATAATAACCATATTTCCATTCATAAGTCGTTCCTCCGATGTCCCATGTTTCGGAATTGATCTGATTCCAGGTTTGTTTGTCATTATCAACCTTTAATTGTTGCTTCCCATCAACAAACATTTGAAATTCATATCTTGATGATGACACTTCATTATTCCATACTATTGCCAAGTGGAACCATTTACCAGGAACAACCAAGCCTAAAGAACAATTGAATTAAGAAGAATTAAGACAATGGTCTCATATAATTGACACCCTCTAAAGGTGTATGTCGGCTGAAAATAATTTTGCAAACCATATATATATGTATACATATCCCGCCGTGTCTGATATACGTTTGATATACAGTCAGTTCAAAAAACGTTGTCGTCGACCGGCTCAAGCCTACGCGACTGGACCGAAAGCGAATATGGATAAAAATCACTGAAGCGGTTAAATATTCGTTCTGAATAAATTGTTCCCGCTAGAAACAATCCATCAAATGCATGTCTTTGGGTTTAGGGAAAGAAAAACAAAGTAGTTATGATTCAGTTCACAATCCCGAAAATACGAAGGCATTAAAAAAAATCTCCTTCAATATTTCCCGCTCGCCTACGAAGGCTCGTGCTGTAAACCAGGCATAACTAGTCAGATAAAATTATGGAGTCAACTCGGCTTCCATGATTGCTACCCAGAGTTCCTTTCGGTCCAGTCGCGTAGGCTTGAGTTGGTCGACGACAACATTTTTTGAATTGACTGTATTCGTATATATATTTGAAACGGCCATAATTTTTGCAAATGGCTGTATATATATATATATATATATATATATAGGTGCATTCCCTGAGCAACTGAATGTCTAATTGACGAAGCTGTCGCTGACTGGCTGATATTATAGCTGACTCGATAACTAACTGACCGACTGGTGGACTGTCGGACTGACTGGCCAACTGGCTGTCCGATTAATTGACCTATAACATTATGACGTCACAGCTTGTTTACATGGGCAAGAATGATAGGAATTTAGGCAAAATTTTCTTTCGTTCGGGATATTTAGTACAACATTTATCTGTTATCACCTTTCCCCATCTAATTAACCATTTTTTATTGTGATTTAATTCGTTTTGCTGCTATTTTGCCCCCTCTGGCGACCATGATCCTTAGCGTTAAAACAATAGATCGTTTTGATGCGACGTCATAGTGTTATAGGGCAATTCGATTCCGTTTTTAAGCCAATTGACTTCCTTACCGCCTGCCTTAAAAACCTCTTCACTTGAGGCTCGGGCTCTTCGAAATGTAATTTTATTTCCAATGATTTTCAGAATAAACTCGTGACCACTAGTTTTCCAGTTAGAAAGTATGGTAGCGTTACGATCTTCAAATGAAGTGTATTTCAACCATAAGGCTATGGTAAAACTTCCACTTAAGTTGTAAGATGGCATCACGGCATGAGCCTTAGTACTGTCCAGGAACAGAGATCTTGTACGGTCATACCTTCCTTCTAGGTAGGCGGCACTGTAATTGAGGCTGAAAAAGTTTATAATAGTATAATAGATTTTTTAACGCATTTGTCATTATCATTAAAGGAAAGGGAGAGAAAAAGAATGAAAGGAAAGAATAATTTACTGCTATATTTGAATAAATAGCTAATAAATAAATCACTTTTATGCCCTTCAAATTATTTTACCTTCGTTTTCATAAGGCCAAGAAAACGGCAAATAACTGCCTACAAAAATAATCTGCTCGTGCGCATTACGGTGCAAAGCCGTTTTGGTGTCAATATTTGTCTTTTCCTGCGCAGTAACGTTGCATTTGTCAACATGGTTCGCTTCCCTGAGCTGTCAGAAAATGACTTGGCATGTTTCACACAGCATAGAAACAGCCAAAGCACACTCCGTTCTCAAAAAGAAAACGGAAAAAATAATTTGAATGATAAAATAATTATTGAACTCGGTTATCTCAACATATCGTGATTTTGGCCGCTAACAAATCACGATATCAAGTTTTGCTCAACCTTATCCAATAATTGCTTAAAATACTGTTATCTTGTAAGCTAGACAAACAGAAAATACAATAGAAATGGCACAACTCCAATAAACTCCACCCTTCTAGGTGAGAAAAGCATGAATTCGTCGTATTAGAATTCACATATTTCGGTTATCACATGCATGGGGTTGGAGTATTGGAGTGCCTCAGACCCGACTTAATCGACTCATCTTTTACTACACAATTGTTTTTCATTACCTGATGTTTTGATCCGGTCCATCAAGAGGCCAGTGCCCCAAGAGATTATGATGGTTCCAAATAGGAACTGCATGAAACAGAAAAAAGGAGAATTTGAAAAGAATGTACAATTCTTACATTAAAAACTGAACTTGTGATCGGATCTTAGTTGATAGAAAAGAGGCCCACATTAACGTGGTCGTCGGAGCCACTTAATCGAAGATCTAAACATTTCGGAATGTAACTGAGTATATATATTACGAAGATAGCACCTTCTTCTAAGTTTTATTCAGACTTTGAGTGTTGATCCTCCCGAAGGAAATGAACTCACGCCCTTCTGCCGTTTCTTAACATTTCGCGCCCGTTGTTCATAATTCGGTCAAGCAGTTCAGTAGCCTTGGCAAAGATTTTCTTTTTTCTCACCAGTTGAGATAAATGTGTCATCTGAAATTGGTTCCGAATTCACTTCCAATCAACATCAAGTCGAGCCCTTCTATCACTCTTTCGCGAGACCTAAAAACCAGGCTTTTCAAGCGTGCATTTTGATTTATCTTTAGTATTTTTATATTTCTTATGTTATACTTTTAGCATGATATTCTTAAAAGTTCTATTTAAATATTTATTTTATCATTCAATGTGTTTATAATGAATATGACAATGAATATAATGATTGCATTTATTAAAAAAATGAATGTCGTTGATAATAATATACTTAATCATATCCTTTTTGTAATCACTACCAAATCCTGCAATCTGATTGGTTCAAAGGAGTGCGATTAATTCCCAAATCGCATCCTTTTGAGCTCTTAATCGCATCTTTTTGAAAGAACCAATCACAGAACAGAATTCATATATTCAGCCAATCAGAGAAGAGAATGATTAGCATTATTTATGAATATTTAATGATTTGCTGATAAATCGTTTATTTTATACCAGGAAAAACCTGATTGATTTACTTCTTCTGCTACATTAAATTGATTATTCTGCACTCTTTATTGTTTCTTTTTCTTGTGTACGATTACAAAAAGGATATGATTAAGTGGTAACTGAACTTCGTGTAGTGCAATTTTGGACCAAAATCATACCTGTGATTAACAAATTGCACTCACGCTACGCTGTGATTTTGGTCCAAATTGCACTGCACTCATTTCAATTACTATCATTAATTCTTGTGATAGAAGTGTTGATATATTTTATCATATTTATTATTTATTATATTCAATGTAAGGCGCTGTTGAAATTCACAAATAAAATGGCGCTATTTAAATTTTACTTATTATTATTATTATTTCTAATTAAAAAAATGAGAACATTACCTCTCTCTGGACAAATGTCTTCAAGAGCATGAACCACACCAGACACAGGACCTCCATCCTTAAAGTCTTCCCAAGAAATTACGTCTCCACGTTCCGCCCAGCACCGGTGACTTATCAATGCGATGGTCTCCATAGGCAAGACGTAACTCCACATGTTAAAATGGCTGAGAAACCCTTTGAAAATTTTATCTTTCTTCCCTCCGAGTGCAAATGTTCCACCTGGAGGGATTTCAGGCGTATTTGATGGAGTCAGTTTGAAATCCTGGAGCACCGAGTTTTTGTACACGTTGCATCTTTTGTCCTTGTCCCAGGTCAAACACACACTTATTACAGTGTTCTCTGCAATTTCTTCTTTGAACTCTATACGCCTATAGATATAGATATTCGTATCAGTGGGGTACTAAATTAATTACAGAACGTTCGTAAGACTGGTCACAGTGCCTAACATTTAAATGTAGGTCTTCCCATTATCTTCAATTATGACACATCATAGATATTGTTACGGACTTATTTGGGTATATATTTGGGTTTGGCTCCTACTTGACACGGTTTTCTTTGTTATTTTCGAAGCTTTATATCCCATATATCCCTGGTCATTACGAATTCAAGATACACTCAATTGAAGAATCGTTGTCGGGTTCAGAAACATAGAACATAGAAGCTGAGACCGAAATGGCACATGGGAAGTACGTTAATAATATGCATGCTGTTACCGGCGACCCTTGGCATCATCCACTGTTTTTAATACGCGTTTGTCATTCTAGATATAAACCGACTGCATGGATGGCGCAAACGAATAAATTAAAATATAATTATATGTCATTTCCCATGTGCCATTTCGGTCTCAGCTTTTATGTTCTATGTTTCTGAACTCGACAACGATTCTTCAATTGAGCGTATATCCCTAGGGAGTTAGACTTAATCGGATTATAGGCTAACCATATTCAAGACTCAGTTTAGGAATATAACTCAGCGTGACCGCAAATATTTAAAATTATTTCAACTAGGAATATGTCTAGGTCTCTTAGGTGGGAATACTGGATACTCTCGTAAAAAGTAATATTGCGAATACAGAATCTAAGATATTAAAGCTTTTTCAAGATAAAACCTTTTCTTTTCTTACGAATAAAAAAATGTAGACATTTTTAGATTTTACAACGCAACGCAATCAAAATATAAATTATCCAAATTCTCAGTCTACATGAGTGCAAGGAGAAGTTTAATGAGTCATGTCATAGAGTATAGTTCAACATATTTAGGTATGCAGGGAAAGTTAGCGCGTATTATGTTTGGTCAATGTACTGTAAGCTATAACTAGTCTGTAGAGAGTTTTTATTTTGGTAAAGGTTTTCCGAAGAGCAGTACTTACAATTCACTTGAATCAAGAACCCTAAATTTTACTTCTTCTGAATCCACAACCATGTAAACTTTTTTCTTATCATCAACCGCTGTTGTGTAAACAAATACATATGCATCGTCGGTTTCTGATCTTTTCATCCAAAAGCACGCCGTAAGAGCACTTAAAGGCTTGTCTGTCTTCAATTGCCTTTCACGATAACCTGTTCGTCCACTGTAATCCAAAGCAAACTGGTTTCCTGTGGAAAAGCCAATTTGATGACATCAATCGAGATATATGTTAGTAAAGTTTCAATATTGTCAAGTTACTGCATGTCGAAGTTGAGCTACCCATTTTAATGGCAACCGTTTTCCAAGCCTTGCGATTTTACTTTAGGACACAAACAAAGTAAATGTTTAAACAAGTTAAAAACGGTTATAATAACCAAAAAAGATTTGATTCTCAGACTAGGACGCTGAGACGGTACAACTTGTTGTGCCAAAGGACGTACGAAAACTATGTATCGTGTGTCACCTCTTGCGAACGCTGCGTTTTACGCGGGTTGGAGAGAGGCGAGAGATCGCACGCCACACCACCTGCAACTTTGCTGACATACGCATGATACTCCTACACATATATAAAATATATGAAACTTCAAAATTTAGTCGGGTAGGCGAAAAAGAAAAATTGCTTGTATTTTTATCGATTAGCAAAAGTTTTGTTCGATAGGAATTAAATTCCAATTAGATTCAATGGATGAAAATTTCCTCGTATGGTGAAGTTTGCGCTGAAGTAACCTGTCGATATGACTGATGTGCCAACCAGAGATCTATTCTTCGATTGTACTTTACGTCATCGCGGCCGCTCGGGGGAGAGTTGATGCCATGCATTTAACAATAGATTTATCCATTAGCATCCACAATGGCCGCCATGTCTTTGTCTTTTGGCTCTCTTTCTTGCTTGCAACCCATCAATAGACCGTTTTAATTTCATCCAAATTTGAGGAACTTGTGACGGGCCACGATACCAGAACACGAGTATTATCATGCATTTCTATGAAATGCTTTTCGGTAAGAATTCATAAAATCGATTATTCTCCTCTTTAAATATAAAACTATCTTCTCAATAGACCCTTTTCGAGCTCCAAATTACCGCTGTGTTTCTTGATTACAGACTCATTTACTCAGACTTAGCCTCGATTTTGTGAAGAATATTCACTTTTTCCAGTCAAGGTCCGTCAAGTTTCAAAGTGTTCGTATTGTTGAACTCGTGCATTCTTTACTTTACCTTTGGTATGTGCGAGTAATTAGACACTGATTCGAGGCTTAGCCTGAGCAAATGAGTCTGTAATCAAGAAACACAGCGGTAATTTGGAACTCGAAAAGGGTCTATTTTATTGAATTTGCGTTTTTCAGTTTTGTGGCCCGTCAAGTTGGATGCGCACGCAACCTTGAGAAAACGGTCTACTGGCTAATAACGCAAAGAGATCTTAATGGCTGGCAAATTTGAATAAGAAAAGATTCCTCACGTCAGTGTTTGTAAACAGTGAATATCGCTATTATTTTAGTACATTTTGTCTAATTTAAGAAGGAAAGAAAATATCAATTATTGAAGGTCAACAACAGAATACTCCAATGATTATGACAGACGAACCGAAAATAAGTTTTAAGGCCTTATATCGTCCACAAAAGTGCTTATGCGACTCGGAACAGCTAAATATGTCTCGTTTTTCCTTATATTTTTTTTTTCTTCTTTCGGCTACCTCTCAAGATGGTGCAGGGAACTGTGAATGGGATTATTCAGTTCGTTTGAATTAAGACTCGAATATATAGACAATGTTGCTGCATGAAGTAGAAGGTTTTTTGTCATTTTAACATTTAATAATACAGCTCAATTTATTTTTGTTCCAAAAAAGGAAAGAAAAAAAAAAAATATATATATATATATAGTTATATAATTATGTAAAATAGTCTATGTTTAATCCCATTTTGTTTTATTTAATTTAAGTTTCGAATCACTCAACCAGTACATATGAAATATCTATCAAGATAACAATACATATTTATAAAATCTATGACTAGAAATCCTGCAAAATTATTGAGTCCCTAATTAACTTGGTGATCTCAGTCTCGTTAAGAATGACTAGTTCATGGCATGAAAGCAGCTACAATTACAAATTCTGGCAATTCAGAACAATGGGAAAGTTATTGATAATGATCAATCGTCATTAAGAACTTGGCGTTATAGTGCTGCGAATCACTTTATGACTCGAAATCAACGACAAAACAAAATATCTAAACCATAATGACCTAAAGAAAAACTTAAAAAAATAAGCAAAACAAAACAAAATGGAAAAGTACAAAAAGAAAGAAACCAAAAATCAAACGTTACGTTGCTGGCCAAGAGCAGCCCTTCGCAACCAGAAAGTACCTGCCCCAACTTCATTTTGCTTGTTTTTTACTTTCTGTATGTTTGTTTTTCTAGTACAATTATTTATCAACGGTTTGTTTTTTTCCGAGAACTTGAATTCCCTGCAACGTAAAAGTTTAAGATAAATCTCGTCGAAACTTGTAATGGCCGCCATGTTTTACGGTCGCCGAGCGGCTGGCAACGCAGTTAGTCTTAGAGAACGGGTCACGGGTTCGATTCCTTAGGACGCCACATACGTGTTCATATATGTGCACATATTTGTTTGAAGTTTTTTTCTGTTTTCTTTCCTTTTTTTCTTCAAATTAACAGGTACGTTTAGAGCGAGTTTTGTTTTTAGAGCATTAAATGTAGACGCGTAATGTCTAATTGTTGTTCTTTTATGATGGCAACTGTGAGCTATAACCAAGGCGGCGACTATGAAAGCCGCTTCCAACGACCGGAAATTGTTTATTTTTTTCGGAGCACATACAGTTTGAAAATCAAGTTTGTGTGCTGTACAGTCAGTGTTTGTCGATGGTTAGACTCAAGTTCAAAATTGAATCATAAGTTTAAAATAACTAAAAGGCAAAAAAAGGCGAATTTGAGTGCAAACCACGGCGCCGACGAATTCAAAATCTCCAGAAAATAGTTTTCTTCTTGGCACCAGGTGCAAAAAGATCAATTAAGCTAGAAATGTCCAAATTTCTATAATTGTCATGGAAAGTTCACTGATATCAGTTAATGGTATTTCAAAAGTCCCACAGCGATGATCAGAACTTCTATCGATAATTAAAAGAAATATATTGAAAAAGTAATTCCAATTCAGTAGGTAGGTAATCTTATTATTTTGAACGATGCTCAATCGAAAGACGTATTCCGCATTATTGATCCAGTTAGATTAGCATTTAGAACGTTTTATTGTCTGCAGGTAATATGAAATATATGAATCGTTTGCAGGATTTAAACTTAAAGAATACCGCTAAAAATTTTATACCTTTTCCGTCTTACCAGTTTCTTTCTCCCTCGGATCCCTCTCTTTTGTTGTTTTACTTAATTCTTTCAGCTTCAAGCATTATTTTTGTAAACTTTGGCATTCTTGAAATTGTGCACAAAAGGTGCTTTTGAAAGGATGCTCAAAATGAAAATTGCTGTCATCCTGAGTCGAATAACACTCTCATACATAATAATATGAAGTGGACTTAGAACTTGTTAAGATGACTTTCAAATTTTCCGTAATTATTAACCAATTTATTCATTTTTTATTTCTAGACTCTACAAATAAAATGATCATTGAAGATTTCGGTTAAACTAACTCTAACTTCTCGAGCTTAATATATTTATTTATTTATATTTTTTAATATTTATATTTATTTATTTATTTTAATCTAAAATTATAAGACTTTTTTGAGCATAATATAAAAGCTTTTGGTACACGAGTTAATAGATGGGATAACTGTCAACGTAAAAAAGTGAAATCTTCATCTGATTCGCGGTTCATTATTAATCTTACTAGGCAAAGTTGCAATTAAATTGTACAGCACTGATGATTAAGATAAAAAGCTGACAGAGGAAACGGATGCTCCTCATATCAGTTCTCGTTTCTATAGATATATCTGCTATAGGCATCTACGATCAATATTTATTCAGCGTCGACTTTTGCATAAAACGAGACTAACCTCACGCCTGTAATATGTTCTGTATCACATGCATAATAAATACAGTTTTTATTTTATACCCGCATATATATATATTTTTTTTTTCCGGTCCGATATCCTAAAAAATCGGCCTAACGGCCTCGGTCCGTATATTAAAGACCTCGGGCACAGTTTTTCCCAATCCGGTCCTCCTGGCCGGTAAATAACAAATATGTATATATAATGAGACAGATAGACAGAGACAGAGAGAGAATAAGAAACTAGCCAAAAATGCTACTGCCAAAAACCAAGAAAGTAAAGAGAAGAGAACGGAAGTGAAGGAAAGGGTAGGGAAGGGAAGGGGAGAGAAAGAGAAGGAGAGGAAGACGTGCAAGCAAGCAGACATTGAAAATGTTCGCATATCCCACCAATATGTGCTGCAAATCATCAATGATGCAGCGATTCGATCGTATTTCTTCTTGACACCAATAGTTTCCGTTTCAAAAGAGGGTCTCTAACACTAGGTGTTCATAAATAATGTAATGTCGTACATAAGCCTACCGAGTTACATGTTTAAGGCAATGTTTTGTATTTTCCAAGCAATTTCACTATGTGTCGTTTTGCCAAGAAAAATGACGATTGTCAGGGAACTACTATAACAGTTTCTGGTTGTCGCGTTGAAATTGTTATTAGAAGGGGGGAAAAAAACAGGATATCTTCAATTGTACAAGCTTTTGACACTTCGGAATTAAATTCGTCTTAAAATGATCTTGGAAAAGCGAGTTGAATTAAAATTGTTTGTGTGAACAGTCGGATGAGATAGTTGAAGATGTTGTATTTTAATTTATTAATGTTCTTACCTTTACACTGAAGTGGACTTGATCCAGCTGAAGTTATCGCAGAAAAAAACAATATCTATCGAGTCAAGATAAGATAAGAAAATTCACTGTTATGTTTTAGCAAAAAACCTCGAGGAAATTCGTATTGTTATAGTAAAAGAAACAGCAAATTATACGTACGACAACAGTTTTCTTACCAAAATGTAGCCTTTTTGATCCATTATACCGGCAAAAAGAAACAAAAAGGATTGATTCATTATACGTGTCGATGTTTTTATCTTCTTGATATCAAGCCTCTCTTGCCTTAACATAGGTTCATTTTCAAGTTCTGCTGAATCTTTAAGCGATCAGAATAACCTTAATACACCTGTACAGGATATCTTGATTAGCTGACGATGCCAATTGGCTTTGCGGTTTATCTAGCTTGCTTCCAAGTAAACAGATACCTGACAACCGAAAACTTTCGCCAGAACTAAATTACTGCCAACGAGATGTAAAAAAGTTAATGGCAACTCCTATGAAGTTCAACAGCTTTTCCTTCGAGTCTCGAGAGCGCCCATTATACCTCGGCTATCTGATGGACGTGAAGTATAAATCGTTCGACTTGATAGAGACTTTAAATTACACTCCTAAATCCTTTTATGCATTCACAGTTACATTTGCTACAAGCAAAGTAAAAAAACTAAGTTGTTATTTCTTTCGTTCTCATCACCTGGTTCGTTCAATCTTAAGTGATTTTCATTGGGTAAAAGTCAATTATCGGTCAAATGCCCTAGACATACAGAGGTTGTAAATTCGATAAGTGCCGACTGTTTTTTTACATTTACATAAAATCGGCCATCGCGAGTGCAGTTGGCGTTATTCACGAAAATTATTAAAAATCTAGAATAATGTTTCGTGATTTACCGTTATTGATTCAGCACCACAAAAGATTATAAAAAAGACAAAAAAGGATAGAATATATACTTGAACTGAGAGGGAGTTACTGATAACTTTCATTTTCCAGAAGTTTCTGGTCGACTTTCAATGAGAAGCAATTAAAAATATTGTCAGTATATGACTTAAGATAAAATGTGATCAACACAACTAGATGATGACCAAATCACTGCGCATTCACTTTTGATGGATTAGCGAATTGCTGAAGATATTTCTCTCATTCACAAACGTAGTTTCTTTGTCGATGTTATATTACCAATTGCAAATCATAACCTGGGGGAATAAAGGTAGTTTAATAAGATCCACACAGGCCATTCATCTGTAAACTCTTCCACGGACAAGAAATGATATTTATAATACTCATCCCCATGGTAACGCCTTCCTATTGTAAATCCATCAAGCGGCAATTTTAGCTCAGCAGCAGCTGAAAGGAAAAAAATGATCAGTGAATTCTCAGATTTTCTTGAAAGCTTATTTAGGTTTGATAAGAAGACACCAAATTAGCCAAGGAACCAAGACAGATGAGAAGACAAGTTGTAGGCCAAAAACTATTATGATCAAGTTATATAATGTTTGAAAAAATTAAAGCTAAAATTACGTTTCTTTGCCAGCTCTTTTTGTGCCGTCTTAATGTTGTTCGTGTTCTCACGTATCACTTTCTTCATTCAGTGTATGTCTTTCTAGTTTCAGCCTTTGTTCTCGTTGCTGCACTTCTCAGACTTTTTTTCTCTTGTTCTTGTCCTTGTTCGTGTTAACTCTTGTTCTAAATCCTTCAGTGTTTGTTGTTGTTATTGTTCTTTTCTGAGTTGTTCTAGTTGCTTTTTCTTTATTTTATTATTGGTTGGTGTCTGTGCTGTTCTGTTGTTGTTATTTTGATTCTTTTTGGGTTTTTGTTTGTCTTGCTGTTCTTCAGTATTGCTTTCCTTTTCAGTATTGCTGTTTTAAAAAAGTTCATCTCGTTCTTCCTAGTATTTTGCTTCTTCCTCATGACAAATTAGCAATATATGTAAACAAAACACAACACATACTGTCAAAAACCTCTTCAAAAGTACAAGTGACTTCCAGGATCGAGGAAGCTATATGATCAGGGGAGTCCAGAGAATTCTATAAAAACAATGCTGATAACTAGAGCGCCCAGCAGGCATCAATACCACATGTTTGACTCTGCCACAGCTATAGATCCAAAAAGATTACTAAATGGATGTTGGCTTTCAATATATGAGTTTAAGTAATTAATACGAAATGTATGACTGAAATTAAAATCTTAATGCTAAAACGATGACTAAACTGCAGCAAACTTACTCTCGGCCGATTGTTTTCAGTTGATTACTTTATCTATTCTCAACTTTGACCATAGGGCAGCATTTTTGAATTTATACGAGCCGTAAATTACAAATTGAAACGAGCAATTACTGAAATACGTTGCTTGAACTCTTACACTTCTTAGAATAGAGTAGGAGTGAGCTAGTAGCAGCTGCGCAGCATGGGATATTAGTGGAGTGAAGTGATATGGAACTGACAGCCACCAGAGTAATCTTTTGCTTTTGGGTTGATTTTTGTTATATGAGCTTTCGCATGATCTGATATGTTCGGTTGACTTAAGTGGTTCACTTTGCAAGAATTAAAGAGTGGAAAGGGAATAGAAAAATAAGCAAAAAGATATATAAGAATAATAAAAGGGAATGAAATGAGATGAGATTACAAATAAATAAGAAAAAATAGGAAACTAAGTTAACGAGATAATTAAAAGGAAAAAAGCGAAGAAATGAAACATAAGAATAAAAACAGAATATTGATATATTTTACTAATTAGTTGGACAAATAAAAGAAAGATTAAGTCAGAAATAAAATAAAGCGAGAAGACATCCCGCTTTTAATCGCCAACAAGACGCCAAATAACTAAAGCCCTGCGGGTTAATTTGACATATCGCTTTTGTATCCATGGACAACAGGTTCCCAAATTAATACATCTCGACTTTCAAGTATAAAAATTAAGCCTAATTGAACAACGTTCTTCTTCAATTTTTGAGCCAACTGAAATTTCAATCGAAATTTCGAATTTGGAATAGATAAGTCTGACAAAACAAATGGATGTTACTATAGAATATTTTATTTAAGACTTGTTTACATAAGAAATGAATGAGACTCTATGGTCTATTTACTTAAGCCAGTTTGTTTTTCTACGATGGCGGGCCATTAGGAAAGTGTTTATTCTATTCTGATCGTTTCGTATTTTCGTTCCCTCCTTTCAACTTTTCTATACTATGCTATTTACAATCATCTTTCAGCTGCTTCTTCCAAATTTTTAGCTATTTTCTCTGCAAAGTTAAAGAAAACAAAATATTAAATAAAGAATTAATCTTCGTAAAATAACAATGAACTTGCCAAAAAAAAAAAGACATTTTAGTATCACAGATGCATAGTTAAACTATCTATGCACATGCAGGCACTAATTTGGGCACTCTGGTATTTTGATTATTAAAAGCTTTACATTATTATTGTTATTAATACTGTTTAATGATAAAAGCATAATATCACAGTCGACTAATGTTTTGTTTGTCTTTCAATTTCAAGGTATCTTTTTCCAAAAAAAAGATGAATAAATAGATAAAATACACTGGATTGTAGTGCTCACATCTTACAAAAAAAACCTTATTCAAGATTAATCTAAACTACTTTGTTAGATTAGGCTTTGAGTTCTATTGGAGGTATGTCATAGAAGTGTCAGTGTCCAATACACTTATTTCAATAAAGTTAGTCACAAAAAACCTATAAAGCTGGATCGCTGAGCATCATGGGAAACTTTTCATATCAAAAAAGCATATATAGAAATGCTTTTTAAATATAAACTGCAGCTCGATGATGCTCAGAAGAGGTGAGACTGTGACTGGTAAAAGATTCGCAAGTCCATGAACAGTTATCAAGCGGTTGAACTCGTAAAATGAATCTACCCATAATCCTTGTCGGCCTCAGCTTTATAGCTTTTCAGGTGACCAACTTTATTGAAATAAGTGTATACGGGCACCTGTTCGTTCAAAAAACGTCGCATGTCGAAGATCTAAAATGGGTGATCTGCAGTCTAAACAAATTTTTTTTGTGATTTTCTAGCTAAAAAACAAAAATTCACACTCCTAACTCAAAAATCATGCTTCATATTCCCATCCCAAGGGAAATTGCCTTATTCTTACTCATTTTCACGTGTATTTCATTTCGCGAAAATTTGGGAGCCGAACTTCGCGAGTATTAGTAATTTTCGCGATTGCAAGAAAAATTTGAGTAAAAGCGACTTTTTTAATAGCGAAAATTAGTAAAGAATAAGTTACATCTTTCGGCGGTGAATATCATACATTGCGCAGCGTGTTTCTCGGTCTCTCAGAATTTAATTCATCTGCGACCGACAACGTTTTTTTTAAAGGTGTAAAATACTATGCAAGATATTTACTATCTTGTATGTAGAGTGAACATATTTTCATTTGACTTGATGAATGCTCTCCTAACATTCTTCTTTCCTTTCTTCTTTTTTTTTTTGTTTTGTTTTTTGTTTTATTTTTGTTTTTGTTTTTGTTTTTGTTTATTATCCTAATTTAAGCCCCATCGTATTTCCGCCATTGATTGCAAGTCCCCCCTTCACCACTACTCGACCCCGATCAGTTTGTCATAAGACTTACCTTCTGGCGAAGCAAATCAATGATGTATTTGTTTTCAGTTACTTTGCAATACGGTTCACCATCAGGTGATTTCCCATCAGTTTCAGCACCCTGAGAAAAAAGATAAAGCAATTAAGATAAAAAGAAAGAGAGGAAAAGACAAAGAAACAAGACTGAAACAACTGAAACGAAAAAATTAAAGGATGGTAAATGTAAAAGACAAGGTAAGTAAAATCTTGCAATGATATGCTTTCATGAACTGTGGTACGCGTAGTTTTGCCATGGAAACCGGCGTACATCGTTGCCATGGCAATAGTATAACAATTAGCAACCTTAATTGTATAATTTATAATTCTTTATTTGTAATGGCGCAGAGAAACTGAGATGAAACCGTAGCGGCAATGTTGTTATTGTATGCACGCGTTCATTAAAGATTGTCTGGCTGATTACTGAATGGCTGCACAGCAAATAGAGAGTCACCTTGTTGAAGTTTATCAGCCTAGAAAAGTAAAGATATTGCCATGGAAACGAGTACATAATAATGTCACAGTAACAGCACTTGATGCTACTATACTACAATCAGCAACCTTAATCGTGCAATTTATCACTCTATGTACATGTGGCAGACTGGTGGTAGCAAATATTTCAAAATCTAAGTTTGAAGCACGTAATAAATGGTTTTATTGATTACTTGCAAATGATTAATAATAATTTTTTTCATTGAAATAAAAAATATTTCAATTAGAAGCAATTTATATACGTCATGTTTGGTGAGCCTATGTATCAATTACCCATTATTTAGCTTGAAAACGAAAGGCTACTGCTGTCTTGGCAACTGAAGATGGTTTTTTTTTATGAAATAGATTGCTGAAAAAAATGCAACAATTTTGAAGGGATTACGTTGTAGGGAAGCAGGAGATGGGGGAGGAAGGGAGGGGGGATTTTTGATGTGTGCACACGTGTAACCCCTTTACATCGGCCCTCTGCAGTTAACCGTCACTTGTCTGTTCTGGGGAGCAAATTTTTTGTTTTCATTTCAAATTAGTCATTTTTTAGCTACTTGTAAAGAACTGAATGAAACGATGTGTAACCAGTGTGTTACGAAATGCAGTTTTATTAAGATCTCTCGAAACAGGTTGTAGAAAGTGTGTTTGCTCACCAGTAAATTTCACCCATCGGAATCAAGATGTTCATTCATTTGCTCTCAGTGAATTAATCAACGCGTGATTACTGAGCTATAAAGGGCCTATTGGAAATGAAAAAATCTCTGCAGCTGTTTGGAATTTGGAGTAAGGGGGTAAGGTGTAATTTGTTGACGTGATTGGATTAGATAGATTGAACAGCATATTGGGATAATGGTACTGATATTGTGATATTCCTACCATGTCTATCAACCAACGAACAAGGTTTGGGTTGTCGTTCAAGATTGCAATCATCAAAGGCGTACAGTCATCCTCGTCAGGTAGCTGCAATAAGGAAAATATAGTTAGATACGAAATGAAGATCTACAATTCTTAAAGGGGGACTAGCACGTAAATCATTCGAAGTGTCCGTTCCGAATAACCAGCGATTATTAGACACTTAAAGATTATTCCATTGACGTTTTAGCCGAATTAAATTGCTTCCTCATCAAATCAACCTATTCACATGACACTTTCAAATCCATCTATATCCATCTATATCCATCTATATCCGTCCATCCATCCATCCATCCATCCATCCATCCATCCATCCATCCATCCATCCATCCATCCATTCATCCATCCATCCATCCATCCATCCGTCCGTCCGTCCGTCCGTCCGTCCGTCCGTCCGTCCATCCATCCATCCATCCGTCCATCCATCTGATCCAAAACCCGTGTTGTTTAATAAAGGTTTCAATAGTTCCCTTCACAGTTCCCTGCGCCATCTTGAAAGGTAGCCGTGCCTTTGCATCGAAGCGAGACGGCGAGCGGTGAGCTTGCAACGATAGAGACATGTGAATAATTGTCCAAGGTCTCTATCATTGCAAGCTCACCGTTTGTCTCGCTTCGATGTAAAGACACGGCTACCTTTCAAGATGGCGCAGGGAACTGTGAAGGGGACTATTCAATTCACTTCATCCGTCCGTGAATCCGTGTATTTTTGTTCGTCCATTCTAGAAAACACACGATACGGATTTGCCGTGTTGTGTTCGTAACGGTGCGTGTTCAAATCATAGTATGGCATCCTGGTTGGATGGGCATTATTCTTGAGGTTTGTTTGTCCAATCATTATTTCAAGTATCAATCAAGCGTCTACTTTGATCCACGCAAACACACGCACAACGCAAATTAATCCACTCATTGTGCTTCACAGATTAACAAAAAATTAATAAACAAATGATGATAAATCGCTATGCATCGCTTTTGTTTCATACTAAAAATAACGGCTTCTTCACAAAAGATGGAATGGTTGAAAGACTTTGTTTTGACTTGAGTTTAAAGCTTTTAATACACAGGCGAGCCAACGTTTATTTTTCTAGAAAGGCTTAAAAATCTACTTCCTAATGGAAGGTTAAATCATCTCTGAAATAGCGCGCAACAGATGCAAGAGATAAAATTGCAAAAGATACACTTTCATTGATTTAAGCAAACAAATTAGCTGCCACTTCGACCTGAGTGATACCAACTTTGTTCATATTTAAGTCAACTTGTTTTGTAAAGCGAAAAGAATGACAATAAACACATTGATCACTTGTCTGTATTTTGAAATTAAATTTCTTTCTCGGAAATTGTTTCTATTCTTGTATTTCTTTGTAACTTTTGCAAATGTTTCCAGAATGAATTTCGACTTATTTCCTTGATTTGAAACTCAAGTAACCATGTTTACAATTCCTTACAATTGAATTGTTAACCAATTGAAAGCTAATCAAAGTCTATTTGTTTAAAAAAACTTCAAATGAACATTCATGCAAACTTTTCTTTGTTTTTCTTACGTTAACGTCTGCTCCTCTTGAAACCAAGATTCCCGCAATGTTCTTCCTGTTTCGTTGTACTGCGATGTGGAGAGGTGGCCGTCCACCACCGACTGGCGTGTTGACGTAGCGACCCTGAGGCAAAAGAAAAGTCCATTATTTATCAATTAAAAAGTTCACAAAATGAATTCTACTCACCATGGCTCTTGAATGTTCTATTCATATTACAAAACTGGATAAACTAACACTTTAAAAAAATTCCAGAAGAACTGGGCTCAAATTGATGTTTAATTTATCGTAAGAAGACTTGATCATTTTGAACTTGAAGTTTATTTTACAAACTTATGAATTTATTTTATTTTATGTAAATCTCGCACCCTAAGTGTAAGTCAAGTAATTGAATAGGTTAATAATGAGAAAGCTACAATAGTTGGCGAATCTTCCGTTGGAAATAGACTCAATTCAGTTCATGAAAGCTTTTGAATCTCGCGGAATATTTTTTCATAACACGATAGGCGCGATTTTGCCCTTCACGCCGTCAAAAACAGAGGAGATTTCTTTTTTCAAAATATCTCTTATCAATGTTGGGCTATCGCCTTCGTTACAATTGATCTTCCTAAAGCGTAGAATTGGAAAGTTTGCAGTGAAGTCTGCATTGCCGTGACCGATTGAATTAAACGAGTACACTCAACCCACCCGCGAACCGAATCACACCAAAACAAGGTTCCCACTTGCTTAAAGTAATACCAAACTTCCTAAACTCACCGGTTGGGACAATAATCTGTTCAGTTCAAACACGTCATTCGCCTTAATAGCGTTGATAATATCCGCCATAGTTCCTAGTCAGTATCAAGGCCTAGACTTGAGATGGCTGCATTTGATGTTTTGGAAGCATATTTTGAGGTCACCACAGCTTGCGGTCAGGAATCTGTCATATACGCGATCCGAATGATTACCGATATGATACGAAATGGTCTAGCTAATAATGAATAACTATGCAGAATGATCGAATACTAAGGGTTTTGAGCATCACGCGGTCCATGGAAGAGTATTATGGTCTGCGGGATGTACGTGCTATCATTATTGGGAATACGAACTTATTAATTTGATATCATGTAACTTCGACCGTAAGAGCTTTTTTAGTAATATCTAATTAGCTAAAGAAAACATTTTTTTTTCGTAAATATTTTTACAGCACTTCAAACATTGACGACGTTCTTGAAGCTCATCTGCGGTAGCGTGTAAGATATCAGGAAGTGGGGTACCAGTTTCTAGTCTTACAGCCACAATGTACGTATTATAAATTCTTTAAAGATGACTTTCATAATTCTTACCAACTTTTATTATGGTATGACTGACTGTTTCAGTTAAGTCGCGCGCATCAAATATCAGCTTTACTCTATCAGATATCGAGTATCCGGCCCGCAGTACTATGCGGTTTTATCGGTTTTATTAATTTTCCAAGACGGCTAAAAACGGACTTTTAAATAGATATTGCATCATATTCCCGATTGTAAAAGAACGGGGATGCTCGTCGTACCTTTAGATTTCCAGATTTCAATTTGGAAGCGACCATATAGTAATTCTTAGGTCGTTTTTGAAGCAATAAGATACCTGAGATTAAATGACTGACAGTCAGAATGGCAGTTGTAAGATCAGATTATTTATTTTCGGTTTATTATCTGTGTTTCGTTTATAAAATTAAGTACTGATTTGAATGTTGTTAACTGTCAAGATACGATTACAATAGATACTGCAGAAAGTTAGTTATTAATTACTCTCTTTATTGGATTGATTGGTATTGATTGACATTAAGTAAATAGAGGAAATATGAGCACGTGTAGTTAGTCAGAAGGAGTTGTTTCAGAGATAGATGTGCGAGCACTGAGCTTACCAGGATACTAAAGGCTAACCAGATAGATACGCTAACCGGGACAACAAGAGAACTGTATACCCGCCACAGAAGTGAGTATAGTTGCAAGTAAATGAATTTGTATAGAATGAAAGTGTTATAAGAATTATGCATGTAATTTCAGATCGAATAAATAGTTCAAGGATCAAGAATAATAAATACTCAATTATACGATTCGTGGCGTTTAAGTACAGTCTATGGAAGCAACGGAATTTACAGCAAAACATCACATTCGATTTCTTGGGTGAATCAAGAGAAACTCAGAAAACGTTAAAGATAAAAGATTCTATGAAACATAATGGAGACCAAGTTGAAGGAGGCTAAGATAAACCGGAGAACCGCCAAGGCAGCATTAACAAGAAGCGGCAAAACAGTGAACAATTTGATAACAGGAAAAAGGCCCGAATTAGAGGTAAGAGAAATCCTCACTAAATATCAAGAAACGTTTGAGCATCTAGTGAAGGTTCACGAGGAATATGTTAAGCTAATAGAAGACGATGATGAATTCGAAACGGAAGAGGCATGGTTGAGTGAATGCCAGGAGAATTTCATGGAGACGGAGTTTCATGCTAAAGTTTATTTAGAGACTAATGCCAGTAAAGGTAAAACTAGTGAATTAGAGATTGAGAATTCTTTACCACTTCAACCAAGTCAGGCAAATGAAATGATTGGAATGCCCAAGGAAAATCAAGTAAAAGAAATGCATCAGAGCAATGGCACGATCGGAATGCCGGTTTCAGATAACAAAGAATCGAACTCCAACTCTAACAATAACCAGACCGCTGATGGATCGGCTAGTGAAGGTACAAAAAGTACTGTTGACACAATACTTATCACAAATCCTTCATCCACTAATAGTACGCCTCAGGAATCGGAAGCCTGTAGTTTCAAGCTAGAAAAACCGAAGCTACCCAGCTTTAGCGGAGACGTACGAGAGTACGCTATTTTTAGATCAGACTTTAAGTACGCAATTGAGAAGAGGTACAGTAAAAGAGATGCCATCACGATGCTGCGGACGTGCTTAAAGGACAAACCGTTGCAGTTGATCCAAGGGATTGGTAGTGACTACAACGCCGCCTGGGAGTATCTGGATGCGATCTACGGAGACCCACGCTTTGTTTCGGATACAGTGACCCAAGATATCATGAAGTTCAAAAGCTTAGAGCCAGGAGAGGATGCTAGATTTTGTGACCTTGTGCATTTGGTTAACAGAAGTTACAACACCCTGAAAGAAGTTGGCCAACCCAATGACATGGATAACAGCCACATGCTGGCAATAATAGAACGAAAGATGTGTGCAGACGACAGAAAGGTCTGGGCCAGGGAACTGGAACGAGAGAAGAAACCAGCTACTCTACAAGCACTGTTAAGCTGGATGTCAGTAGAGATGAAATCCAGAATGAGAGCTTCAGACCCCATCAGAGCAAGCACACCTAACAGGCGCCACATCAACCATCTCAGGATTGAAGATGACAAGGACAAGACATCACGCCACAAGTGTTGGTTGTGCAATAACTCCTCCCACTGGCCTGATCAATGTCCAAAGCTCAAAGCACTTAACACCGATGATCGGGTTAAAACAGTAAAGGATAATCACGTTTGCTTTAGCTGCTTGAAAAAAGCTGGAAGGAACCACAAATTAGACAACTGCAGCAGGAGCAGGCAATGCTCGCAGACAGAAAACGGAGTGCAATGTCCACAGAAGCATCACCCACTGCTACACAAGAGTAATTCGATAAAGATTGGTGTCGCCATGGCAACCAACCCTGAAGAAGCAATACTGCCAGTTATCTCCGCCAAAATAAGCAGCAGGAACGGTTTTTTTAAACATGCAAATATATTACTGGATTCCGGAGCTCAGATTAGTTTGATTCGCCAGAAAACAGCTGACGCTCTGGGATTAAATGGTAAAGAGACATCCGTGACTATTACCAAGGTCGGTGGACAAGAAGAAACGATAAGAACGAGAGAATACAAAGTTCAGTTAAACCCAATCGATAATAACAAGCATTTTGTCGTAAAGGCTATCGGTATCCCAAACATCAGCGATGAGATTGCAAAGGTCAAGACCTCCTGTTTAGCAGAAATGTTTGGTCTACCAAACGAAAAACTCCGCCGTGGTAAAGGACATGTTGATCTGCTGATTGGAATCGACCACGCCCATATGCACACAGGCGAGACAAAACAAGTTGGTCACGTGATAGCGCGTCAATCGCCACTCGGATGGGTAGTGTTCGGAGGAAAGCCAGAAAGCTCACAAGATGCCACCAGCATATTACACGTAAAGTATGCCCCATCTGTAGACTTAACAGACTTCTGGACAACCGAGGCTATGGGAGTGAACATCAAAGGAAGCTACAGTGAAACAGACCATCTTAGTACAGCAGAACAGATGGAAGCTAAGATAATTGAACAATCTTGTGAAAAGGTTGCAAACCAATGGCTTATTCCGTATCCATGGATTAAAGACCCAAATCTGTTGCCGGATAACAAAGCCCATGCACAGAAAAGACTAGAATCGACAGAACGGCGACTCATGAAAAATCCCGACCAAGGCCAAGCTTACAACAAACAGATGGAAGAAATGGAGAGAATGGGTTTTTCCCGAAAACTGTCACAGACGGAAATTGCAAGCCACAAAGGCCCAGTACATTACATCCCGCATCATGCCGTTATAAGACCGGAAAAGAAGAGCACCCCAGTTCGAATAGTGTTCAACTCGTCTTCAGTATATCAAGGTCACAAGTTAAACGATTACTGGATGAAAGGTCCTGATCTTCTCAACAACCTATTTGGAGTCTTCTTGCGTTTCAGAGAGAGAGAAGTAGCGTTAGTAGCAGATATATCCAAGATGTATCACCGTATACTAATCCCGGAGCAAGATCAGCACGTTCACAGATTCCTATGGCGTAATCTAGACGCCAACAGAGACCCAGACACATATGTTAAAACTGTGTTAACCTTCGGAGACAAGCCAGCTCCAGCGATGGCTCAGATTGCCTTGAGGAAGACAGCAGAAGAAAACCAGAGTAAAAGTCCCAGGGCAGCAGAGACACTCACGAAAAATGTCTACATGGATGACATCTGCGATTCTGTTAACACTGTAAACGAAGCGCGCAAGTTAGCTGACGATATCGACAAAGTACTCGCAACCGGAGGCTTCAATGTAAAAGGATGGAATTCCAATAAAGCTCTTAAGGAACAGAATAAAGGCGAGAGTGATAAAGAAGAAGACAAGTGTCAAGACAGAAGTGACGACGAAATGAAAATCTTTAAGGGAGAGACTACGGAGGAAAAGGTTCTTGGAATAACATGGAACAATACAACAGACAAACTGTCTTTCAAAGTGAACTTTGATCTCTCAAAGCTCAACACCGCTAACGCATCAAGAAAAGCAACCAAGAGAATGCTCTTAAGCCAAGTCGCACGCATTTATGATCCAATCGGCTTTGCAGCAGCGTTTACGATCAACGCTAAAATTGCAATGCAAGAACTCTGGCAATTGGGAGTCAGCTGGGACGAGGATCTTCCACTTACTGTAAAAGAAAAGTGGAACCAACTATTCAAAGAAATGAATGAGCTGAACCAATTTAACATTCCCAGGAGTTTGCTTGCAGTGGATGCTTTATACGAGACTACGATGCTGTGCATATTTTCAGATGCATCGCAAGATGCATTTGGGACATGCGCATATGTAAGACAGAGAAGACCTGATGGTACGTTTAAGGTCGCGTTTATAGCAGCAAAGTCAAGAGTAGCACCCCTCAAGCGCCTTACAATTCCACGACTAGAGTTACAAGCAGCAGTCTTAGCATCCCGCCTTGCTAAAACTATTCAACAAGAGTCTCGAATAAGGTTCGGAGATGTCAAGTTCTTTACAGACAGCGCCATAGTTTTAGCATGGATCCAAGGTCCCTCTCGTAACTTCAAACCATTTGTATCCGCGCGTATTGGCGAAATACAAAGCAACTGTGACCCAGGACAATGGCAACATATTCCTGGAGAGGCAAACGTAGCAGACGACGTATCAAGGGGAATTAAAGTGCAAGACCTTAACGGCAGATGGATCAACGGCCCAAAGTTCCTTGCTCTTCCAGAAGAATTATGGCCAGGACAAGGGACGCCTCAACCCTCTGAGAAAGACATGGAATGTCGCAAGACAGTTGCCGCAGTCGTAGCTATCAAGGCTGAGAATGTAATTGATCCAACTACGTTCTCCAGTTGGCTCAGGTTAACTCGGGTGACTGCAAGAATACGACGTCTAGCCACTAAGATTTCACTAAGAAAGCATGGTCAGCCAGGCAAAGAAGGGCCTCTGACCACCGAGGAGCTACTCAGAGCAGAAACATTCTGGATAAGGCAAGTACAGGAGCCATTGCAAAGTCGTTTGAAGGAAGGTGAATTCAAGTCATTAAGTCCGTTTACAGATGACAGCGGAATCATAAGAGTAGGAGGAAGAGTCGACCAAGCAATCGTGTCTTATGAAACTAAGCATCCAGCTCTCCTACCCGCTAATCACCGGATCTCTTTACTGATAACTCAGCATGTACACCAATATGACCATTCCGGAATTGCTGCAACCACCGCTAAAGTAAGAAGAAAGTATTGGATAATAAAGGCGAACAAGCTCAGCAAGACCGTCAAGTCCAAATGTGTGTTCTGTAAAGAGATGGCCCATCAAACCGAGATGCAGGTTATGGCAGCATTACCCCATTACCGACTAGCACCCCACACGCCAGCATTCTACTATACCGCATGTGACTACTTTGGACCATTTCAAGTCAAGATCAGCCGGAACAAGAGAGATAAGTATTACGGAGTAATCTTCACGTGTTTAAACACGAGAGCTGTCCACCTAGAGATGGCAACGGACTGCTCAGCTATGGAATTCCAGCAGGTCCTACGCAGGTTCTTTGCGTTGCGCGGATATCCAGCGGTAATGTTAAGTGATAACGGGACACAAATGGTGGGCGCAGAGCGAGAAATGCGAAAAATGTTACAAGATCGAGATGCGCTCCGTGAGTTTGGCGCAGGAAAAGGCATCCGGTGGATCTTCACGACCCCAGCAGCACCACATCAAAATGGATGCGCAGAAGCTCTTGTAAAAAGCTGCAAAAATGCCATTAAAAAAGCCATTGGAGAGCAAGTCTTGACCCCAATGGAATTGTATACCTGTTTCTTGGAAGTTGGCAACTTAGTCAACCAACGACCAATAGGAAGAATCCCGAACGATCCAGATGACGGAGCTTATCTATGTCCTAACGACATGTTGCTAGGTCGAGCGACACCTGACGTACCGCAAGGACCGTTCAGAGAGACCACCAACCCCAGACATAGAGTAGAGTTCGTGCAAAAAATTATCGAGTCATTCTGGAAGCGCTGGTACAGAGATGTGTTTCCGACCCTGGTGCCAACCAAGAAATGGCATACAGATCGACGCAACGTCAAGGTCGACGATGTAGTCGTCGTGAATGATGGCAATGCTGTCAGAGGTAAATGGCAGATCGGCCGCATCGAAGAAGTATATCCTGGAGCGGATGGACGAGTGCGAAATGTCAGAGTGAAGACTTCAAAGGACTTTTACCGTCGTCCAATTACAAAGATTGCTGTAATCTGCCCAGCTGAGGGAGATAACTAAATCACAAGCAAAGATGACTCATCAGACGACGATGAATGGAAAAGGACTACGCCCTTTTCGGGGCGGAGAATGTTTCGTTTATAAAATTAAGTACTGATTTGAATGTTGTTAACTGTCAAGATACGATTACAATAGATACTGCAGAAAGTTAGTTATTAATTACTCTCTTTATTGGATTGATTGGTATTGATTGACATTAAGTAAATAGAGGAAATATGAGCACGTGTAGTTAGTCAGAAGGAGTTGTTTCAGAGATAGATGTGCGAGCACTGAGCTTACCAGGATACTAAAGGCTAACCAGATAGATACGCTAACCGGGACAACAAGAGAACTGTATACCCGCCACAGAAGTGAGTATAGTTGCAAGTAAATGAATTTGTATAGAATGAAAGTGTTATAAGAATTATGCATGTAATTTCAGATCGAATAAATAGTTCAAGGATCAAGAATAATAAATACTCAATTATACGATTCGTGGCGTTTAAGTACAGTCTATGGAAGCAACGGAATTTACAGCAAAACAATCTGACTTCTTTATTTTACTTAGATCATAGATAATATATGTGCCTTTTAGGGGTAAAAGTCATTAGAAGCCACGCCCAACTGGACAAGAATCGTGTACGTGTACCTCGGGGTCATTTCCAAAATTTCCGACGAGCATCCCTATATATAGGACTCTCCCCTAGTCTCCCCCACAGCCGCTTTCAGTGTCGTCACGCAACGCTTTCTCCTCAGGGGAGAAAGCGTTGCGTGACGACACTGAAAGCGGCTGTGGGGGAGACTAACTCTCCCCGGGATTGCATTGACCGATTTTGTCAGTGTAAACCACTAAGATGGATGTGAATTAAAGCTCACCGCTTCGGCAAACCATGTCGAAACGTCCTTGATCCCACCAAATAGAACAGGGGATTTTTTCTTTCCCTACCCCCTCCCCACTGTCCCCCTCCCCCCTCCCCCCCCCCTCCCCCCTCCTCACTAGAAAAGTGGTCCACCAATAGGGGTAAAAGGAATTTGTGATTCAAAAAGTCAAATAATCCGCGCTAAGTAATTATTATTTTAGATATCAGTTTCAGGCAGAGTCTCGCGTGTGTTCGTGGGCAAATTAAACGCTTGCGCATGCGTGCATTTCAGCACGTTTTCTAAGAATTTTAAAGAGTTTGAGTGAGAAAATAAATGTTTGTTTTCTCAAAGTATACCAAAAAGTTCGAGAGTATACTTTTGTCAGATCAAGATACTGTCTTAACAAACACAATATGAAAGAATTAGCCTTAAGTTTCGAGCATGGACACTAAGTTTTGGCATTTTGTGAAGTCCAATTTATCAGGCATGTTTGAAAGTCAAATTTACTTATGTTTTGACTAATTTGCATACGGATTCAGAGCATGCGCAGACATTTTTCACTCGTGTCCATCATGTGGGCATCAAAAGTGTTCTTCCGAAATGCTCAGCAGAAACAAACTACACACATGGAAAGAAAAAATGCTTTATTAACGATCTCTTTAGACATGCATACAATATTTACTTTATTTACAACACTACTAGTGAAATCACGACTTGTGTCCATTACACAGATGTGCCAGCTATGACGTCCCCAGTCCTCAGGATTACTATACAGGCTAATGACGACAAGTTTCAATCATAGATTTGTGGTTCTTACTATCTACTTGAAGAGGGCTTTCATTTCTTCGTCTTCGGCACACTCTACGTATTTATCTCCGTCGGGTGATTTTCCCTTCTTGTCCGCGCCCTGGAACGAAATAGTGAGAAAACATCGCCACATATTTGTAAGAGCTATGTGCGGCTTACTGTACTGGTACTATAGCAACAAAGCGTCATCTAATGTTTTGAACCCTAGAATGGAACTTAGTTCAAGAGTTTATCAATACATGTAGGCGTAATGTTTTTTCCATTGAATATCACGTGTCATTCTCTATAGCGTATACTGTTTTATTTGCTTACAGCGCTTCTCATTCGCACGCAAAAATCGTACAATTCCCCGTTCAAGACAAAGTAAAGTTTTGGTAGACCTCAATCAAAGGGTTTCCATAACATTGTCGGAAAACACAAAGCTTTCAAAGGCACTGCACATATAATGCCTTGATTGATGTCCACCAAAACCTACAACTTCGTAGCGAACAACCTCTGGAGGGCGCCGCGTGTGATTGAGAAAGGCTGTAACTTTTGCGAATAAGAAGACAGATGAATGTTGAATTTGGTTACAACAGGAAAAAACCCGGTTTTTCAAGAGGATGACGCGTGGTTTGAATTGGGAGAATAATTTATGCAACTGAGCTATGAAGGTCTTTTGGGTAGGGGCCATGCAAAAGAAGGGATTAGAAGGCACGCACGCGCGATCCCACCGATCCATGCATCAACTCGCATATCTCGTGGGTATAGTACAAGCAGGACATCATATTTCAAAGATCAGTTAGCAATTTGCAACTCACCATTTCAAGAAGCCATTGTGCTATCTTTTTGTTGTTCTTTAGGATGGCAATGTACAGTGGTGTGCATTCTCCTTCATCCTCTAACTGCAAAATACACGAAATTGAGTGAAGGACTGGGAATGAGTATATAGAAGGTATTGATAATTCATCTTATTCTAAAAATATTTCCATGACGAGAAAGAGCACATCAAAATTAAAAGGTTTCTGCAGTTTGGCTTCGATTGGCTAAGTAACAGCTAAATTATAAGCAATCAAAAACATCAAACATTATAAAGAAGTGTATGTTTACTAGGAACAAGCATCCTTGTAACCATACATTTCTTTGTCATTTTTGAGATGTTTTCGGGAGAGTGCTACACTGAAAGGTATGAATTAAACCCCAGATCTTGAAACTCCAGAAACTTACTTATTTCTGTGTACTCTTTCTTGTTATGGTGTTTATTTTTCAATTAGGTTGATTCTAAAAACCCGTTCCCAGTCATCAACTCGTTTCAAAAGTGGCCAATGATGCCATCAATCAAAACTAATCAGTTGGTACCTTTCATATTTTTGACTGGTGACAGCAAAAAATTAAAAATTAAAAAAAATTAAGCGTGCACCTCGCAGCTACAGAGTTAAGGGCACATGCCTATAGAATGTCATAAATGCATTGATTGACATCCACCAAAACCTACTTCGATGGCAAATTGTAAAATTACACGCGTGTGATTGAGCAAGCTTCGGGTTTCCGACATTGCTGAGAAGCACTTTGATTGGCGTCCACCAAAATTATATTATATGTCTCGAAATTTACTATTTTCACGATTTCGCGTGTGTGATTGAGAAGCTCTGTAACTCAATAGAGCCGGTAAATATCAATTTCAACTTTCTAAGGCTAATTCTTTTTCTTCCGGTATAGTGCCTTGCAGAGTGACTGAGCTAACACTTCAGTCATCGCAGAAATAACGCCCAAGCAACACAATGGTGTTGGTGTTGAATTTTATCGAAAAGTCTATTAATCAAAAACTATTTGCATTATTGTACTACACTTACCAGAATATCCTTTTATTCATTTTTTTATTCCCTTTATAAGAATTCGGAGACATTAATTTTAGTTTTAACAAACAAACGAAATGCTAGTGTGTAAGGGATTCTGGATATGTTGTATCAGTGCAATCGTGTTGTATACTAAGTGAAATCAATCAGAGATAATCGTTTTTAAATAGGGTTAGATGCCCGACCCTATACTAGCTATTTGAAATATGTAGCTGGATATAAACTTCCCGAATTATAACTAAAATAAAATAGAAAATAGAAAATGGTCTGCATGTGACCTCCATAATGTTCTTGAAGCCTTGAGGTAGAAAATGATTGATTTAGTTACCACTATAAAGCCTGGAAAGATATGCGACGATATCCGTTTTATGAGAAAGCAATTAACGCGCGCGGTAAACTGAACCTGCCCAACGGCAAAACAGATCCACTGAAAACATAGGTGTATGTTTGACTTACCGAAAACTGCTCGAATTTCAAGCCATTTCACGGATCCCGTTACTCAACCTCGGCCTCGTCAGCGTTTAATTATTCTTTAGAATTTGACTACAGTCCGCAGTAATAAAAGGAATTTACACATCAACGAACAATTTAAACGCTTAAAAATTTCACAGGTTGTAGGCAATTTCTAAAGAATATATTACACACTGACGAGGCTGAGGTTGAGCCGCGGAATCTGTGAAATGGTCTATTACAAATTACGTCACTTTGTCAACCAGCAAACCAGACCTTATAAAGCTCTGGTCTGGGGAAGATGGAAAACTTGTGGAAGGTCACTACCGTCTATGCCATCGGTAATTATGAGAGCTATTTAAAGTAGAAAGTACCGAGACGTGACGTGCTGTAAGTGATCATGATTGACCTTGAGTACTGGAAACAATTTTTGTATTTATGTTTTCAAGTTCTTAAAAGTTATGTCAAAAAATAACTGTTTATACTGACTACATCAAAAGCCGATTTAATTTTCCTTGTTCCTCGTAAACTATCATTACTATTTCTTATCCTTTTTGATGAATGCATGACACTATAAATTGAAAATGACATTCATTAAAAGAAAAAAAACTTTAGCGAGGTAGATGGTTGATGGAGGCAGTTGATACAGAAAGAATTAGCATGACATCTGCTCTCTTAGACAAAAATATTTACACAAACTATTTCAGTTTACGAACTTTTAAAAAGCAAACACACACGTCAAATTACAAAACTCACTGCTCAACAGGAGATTGTAGATGATCCATTATCAAATTGACTTTCTTTTTTTCTTATATATAATGCTTTCTCTTGTCTAGATCAATCATTTGATCAAGAACTCAGAAACAGAAGACTTGACGTCTAATCATTAATTAACAAACGAAACCAGATATTGACTTAATGCGCTGGCCTTTGTTCAATATACTTTGCAGCAATCAACCACTTTAGGGTTTGAATTGTAGGAAGGAAGTTTCGTCGTGCACAATTATTGAATTTGTACTTACATCAACGTCTGCTCCCTTATTCACCAAGAATTTGCAGACCTCGATCTTTCCAGCATCGATGGCGTGATGCAGAGGCGTCCTTCCACCAGTGGCAGGGGAGTTAACGCAAAAGCCCTGCGTCACACAAGATTACAGTGTCATCGGTGTTTACCCACTAGACATTCCTCGGCTGATTCAAACGTTTAGGGAAAGAGGGCACGGCATGCTGTTGTTTTTGTCGTTTCTCAGAAAAATCCTTCTCTGTGCTAAAATATCTGCCAGTATTTGTTCCAAAATCGCCTGCTTACTATTGCTAATTAGGCTTATTAATTTATTTAAGAGGACTTGTTGATGATAAATACTGATAAGTGTGCATGCAGGAGTCGGTAGCAATCGCGCATATTACACTACTAACTGCAGCGTAATGGGACCCGATTTCCAAACAACTACTTCGTTGTTCATACACGAACTGCGCCCCATGCACGCATGCATGCACAAACAAAATTAATGTTGTTACCGGTTTCCGCATCTCATTTTCAACGACCTTCACGTCCCCAGATCTTATTGCTCGAACAATACCCGACATAATGGCGAAGTGAAACTGCGTGTGGTAGTACTGACAAAGAGATCAAGCCTGCTTCTCTCACAAGTGCCTTAGCAGGATTTTTAACCAGCGCGTTATGTGGGTGCGTCCAGTCACGTGACTTCTACGACGCACGGGCTATATTTGGTGCGGTTTAAGAGTTTTTTTCAAACCAAAAATGCCATTGGATGAAAGATATGAATATTAATAGCGTTACCAGAAATTGATAGTTTTGTTTTTGTCTAATGACAGTAGACGTGATGACTTTGTAGTCTGCGTAATATAATGATCTGTTAGGAGCATAGATGAGAGTATGTGGACCGCGTGGCACTAATGAATTAGTAGAAGATAATATATAAGTAAGTTGTAGTGCTTGGGAACGAGGTTATTCCGGGCGAAAACCCTTGGAATTAAATTCGGAAAAATTAATTTCCGACCTCGCTGGGATTCGAACCCACGACCTTCGGAATTGTACTACCGATGCTCTACCAGCTGAGCTAGAGGTCAGACTGAGAGCAGGCCGGGGTGAAATAGATGTTAGGTCGCGGTAATTATGATGCAAAGATGAGAGTATGTGGACCGCGTGGCACTAATGAATTAGTAGAAGATAATATATAGGTAAGTTGTAGTGCTTGGGAACGAGGTTATTCCGGGCGAAAACCCTTGGAATTAAATTCGGAAAAATTAATTTCCGACCTCGCTGGGATTCGAACCCACGACCTTCGGAATTGTATTCGGAATTGTATTCGGAATTGATTCGAATCCCAGCGAGGTCGGAAATTAATTTTTCCGAATTTAATTCCAAGGGTTTTCGCCCGGAATAACCTCGTTCCCAAGCACTACAACTTACCTATATATTATCTTCTACTAATTCATTAGTGCCACGCGGTCCACATACTCTCATCTTTGCATCATAATTACCGCGACCTAACATCTATTTCACCCCGGCCTGCTCTCAGTCTGACCTCTAGCTCAGCTGGTAGAGCATCGGTAGTACAATTCCGAAGGTCATGGGTTCGAATCCCAGCGAGGTCGGAAATTAATTTTTCCGAATTTAATTCCAAGGGTTTTCGCCCGGAATAACCTCGTTCCCAAGCACTACAACTTACCTATATATTATCTTCTGTTAGGAGCATACTTATCACCCAATAGATTAGCCCCGATCCGTGTTGATTTGACTACTGGTAATCCATGTATAAGCGATATAATCCCCTTGTTGAAGTAATTACGATTGGACTACCTGTGGTTCGTGCAAGCCCTCGGTTCAGTAAACCAGCGGCATTCATATCAATACAGGTAGGAACTTCATGTACTCATAATATTATATCGTCTCTTACTTTAATGTACGGTGAGGAATACAAATATTTAGTAAATGAAGTATGAATGTTGTGATTCTTTCGATTTTTTGACCGGACCCCAAACATGGCGCTGTTTGACGTTATTTCACACGATAATGTCAAGGATTGTAAATACATCCTTGAACGCGACCCTTCTAGCGTCGATACCGTCGGTTGGCATGGCATGACTCCTCTTCATCGTGCAGCCACAAGAGGCAATATTGAAATATTAGAGCTTTTACTTGGGGCAGGTGCTGATGTGAATAAAGAGAACGCCTTTGGCGAGACTCCAGTTCATTATGCCTGCCAAATGGCCAGCTTGAGATTCTTGAGTATTTTGGTTGATAATGGAGCTGATATGAAGAGAGAAGACAAAGGTGGAAGAGGCTGTGTTCATCATGCCGCTAGAAGTGGTTCAATGTGAGTGACAGCTGAATAACTTTATTTTCAAAACAGTACTAATTTCACTGGTAGATCAGAAGCACAACCTATTTTACTCGGATATTTTCGAATTTAGCACAGGTAGTAGCTCAAAAATTTAGGCTTTTAACAGTATATTCAAAATTTTCTTTTTGATTCGCGTTTGCCTTTACGGGCCGATTTTCTAACAGGGTTTTTTTTATGATATTGTCCTCCTGTTCGTTCAAAAATCCATCGATAATTTTGCAGGAAACTCGCGTTTTATTTGCTTTTTAAATTCCTCCTTAATAACTCCTGCGTCCATTATCTTATTTTTGTTTTTACTTTTATGGTTTATTTAGTGTATTTTCATTGTTTTTAGATGGAAAGTCCATTACCTTGTAGAACTTGGACTTGACTTTTGCAAAAAAGATCACAGGTACGTACTGTATACACTGTAAACACTGACAACTAGTAATACTCCTTATTACAGCTCCATTCAGTGACCACAAATTACAGTTCCAAGTAGAGGTTGAGGTGCACATATATAAGCAAAACTACATTATATAGTTTGTCATGCATGGCAACTCCAACCACGACTTAGAACTATTATTCTTGGTCACTGAACGGAAAAAAGAAGTATTATTATGATAATTCTTTGCATTCACAACTAAAATTAAATTAAGATTTGTTAATAATCTGCTTCACAATTCACTGTTCTGAAACCTTTAATCCTTTCCGGACATTGTGTGGAAAGTGCTTGCAGATCGAGTTATTCAAGACGAAAGCTCAGAACATATGTATTAAATCTATGGTTGATAAGACAAATTATTATGAAATAGTAGCCGTTTCAATGCGGCTAGGTGTGCCAGACCAAAACTACCCAGAGCCTCCTTAAATCCTAAGTGATGTGAGTCTGTTACTAGTTCACTCGCTTTGAGGGTTTTTGTGGATTCTCTGGTCCTTGCTCCTCTTCACATCTGCTCTATGCAATATTAAATTGATTTACTGTACTGAACTGTTGATTGGAGATCCTATCCTATCAGTCCTATCCTTTTCTTAGCTATTGACTTATAGATTTAAGCCTTTTATAGTTATTGTCAATATCATGCATCTAAACATATGTTGCATTTTATACATTCGATTTACAAATTACAGTATGTCTGTGATGCTACTTAATGTAAATAAAGTATATGTCTATATCCTGATAAAGTAAATCCTGGTTCACACTAGCATCATAATTGAAATGAGAAGCAACATACGCAGACTCTAGAATTGTGTACTGCTCATTACAGTGCTGATCTTTTTTCACACCTAGGTGATAAATGAGATACTGAGTCTGCATAATATATATTGCTTATGATTCTGATTTCAATGCTAGCGTGAACCAGGCTTAAAGAGGATATCTTATCCCCTTGGGTTCTTCTCCCTCTCCCTTGAATCTGTTAACCACCATTGTGTATGTATGTACATGTCATGTACGTTTGCTTTCAGGGGACAGACAGTATTTCATATTGCTGCTGAACATGGACATATAGACCTTGTAGATTACTGCTTAAAAAATAAGGTATTCTTGAGTTATCAATTTAAATTTTGTTTTAATTTTACAATAGTGACCCTCCACAGGTCTTTAAGTAAAAAATTGATGACACGGACATGAGTGCCTTGAGATGGCACGCTTAGCATGCGATATAACACAGATATGCATGCAATCAATAAGAGAAGCAAGACTGACATGCTTGCCTTTGTTTTGCTTCCTTTACACACTTTAACGCGGTTGGCCTGTTAAATGGTATGATTAGCATGCAAAATAACGCATGCAACATAGATTTTTATTCTACAGAGTGTCAGCAGGATTTTGATGGTTGTGATTGGCAAATTAAAATAGCAGACATTTATAACCAGTTGTGACTTGTGAACTAGACACAAATCTAAATAGTAGTAATTTCCTCCTTTAAATCATTTACATGTACATTGTATTTTAGCTTTTGTATTATCAAAAGCAGAGTTTATTATGTGTACTTTAGATGCTGCACACTACATACTTGAGGGTGGGTGGACAGGTCACAGATACTCCTAATATGATTGGAATGGATGTGTACAAAGAAAAGAGTTGCAGTAATTTATGCATTCATGCTCAAAGAAATGCTGTGAGGATATCTATTGCTATCTTAATCTCATGTTTTATTTCTTCCACTAAGAAAATCACACCAAAAAAACTTGAGTACATTTACTAATCAGTAAAGGAAATTGCACGATCTTGTGTACAATTATTCAGAATTTATAGGTGCGAGTGTTTTGAAAGTTTTCAAAATTGGACGAGCCTTTAGGCGAGTTCAATTTGAGAACTTTCAAAACATCATGAGTATCTATAAATTCCTAATTGTACAATAAAATTGTGCATTTTTTTGTTTATAATACTGACTCAAAAAACTTAATTGGGACTCTACAGAGTAGAATTTGGGGATTAATTGTACTCCTCTTGTTCAATCAGAATCGAGTAATTTTGTAGAGTGTATTATGAGTACATTAATATATTGAGAAAAGCAACTAAAATTATATTGCTTTAGCATTAATATTAATTGTGTTCTTGAAAATGTACTCTGTTTTGTTGTAGAGATTTGATCCAGATGTCACAGACAACAGTTTAATGACTCCTTTACATATTGCTGTACAGTACAAAAATAGGTAACTATATTGTTAACTGCATGTTATCAACAACACCTCTTCCTTTTCCTTCTACACAGTTTCCCTCATGATCAACCAGTTAAATTTTTATGACTGACATCCTGGAGAAAACCCTCATAGAAAGGGAAAGACCAACACATCAAAAAAACTCAATTCACTTATGATCCAGTCTGAGTCAAGGCTCAAATCCAGAATGACAGGAGTGAAAGGCGAGTGGTAAACCACCATGCAACCCATGCCACCCATGCCACCCACATATGCCACCCATATATGCCACCCATATGTTCCACCCATGCCACTCATACCACCCATATATGCCACCCATATCACCCATATATTCCACCCATACCACCCATATATGCCACCCATATATGTCACCCATGCCACCCATATATGTCACCCATGCCACCCATATATGCCACCCATGCCACCCATATCTGTCACCCATACCACCCATGGCACGCATACCACCCATGCCACACATACCACCCATGCCACCCATATATGCCACCCATGCCACCCATATCTGTCACCCATGCCAACCATATCTGTCACCCATGTATGCCACCCATACCACCCATGAAAGCCGTTCTTTATAGTTCTGCTGCACATCAATATTGAGGGAGGAATTAAACACAAATTTTGACCAGCCATGAATTCTTAAGTCTATTTTTCTCTTGCTTCTAGTTCTTGTTATTCTGACATTTATTTCCTTTTCATAGACATTGTTCATGGATAATAGAAAGTTCAAGTCCAAAGACTCTCATTCATTTGGCTGATATTCATGGTAACACACCGTTAGATTATGCTGCAAAGGGAACCACTGCAGAGTAAGTGGCACAAGATTTATTGCAGATATTTTACCTTTTATATACAGATTTGACTGTGATCTTTTCGTATGATATCCAATGTAAGTTCTCATCATTAGATTACAGTGTATACTGCAATTAAGGGAACCAAAAGAAAATTAGTTACAAAAGTAGATTTTACACATCACGCATTCTGCCAATGTAATGTACTGTAGTTATTATTTTACATTACTATAATGTATAATAATATAGTATTTAAACCACTGTATTCCTTTGCAACTGAAGAGGCAACTATACCAGTCTTGTTTATTTAAAGGTTGTTGTGGCAGTACTAAATCTATAACACAGTAATCCCTAATAAAAATACTACATAATTATTTACATGTAAGTTTGCTGCTCATGTCTAGACCCATTGACATACAGATTCATTGCAAAATTTTACGTCTAGATCTTTGATAGATTTGACCACATGTGGTGTTATTGCTTCACTCATGGTAATGAACATGACATTATTAATTGTATAGGAAAGTGCACGATCTTGAGTACAATTTGGAATTTATAGGTACGAGTGATGTTTTAGCAGTTTTCAAAATTGGACAATCCTTTAGGTGAGTCCAATTTGAGAACTTTCAAAAAATCACAAGTATCTAAAAATTCAGAATTGTAGGAGAAGATTGTGCGATTTTTTGTTTATAATACACTCAACAAAACTGAGTACAGTTGTAGATTAATAGGGACTCTATAGAGTACAATTTGGAATTTAATTGTACTCCTCTTGTCCAATCAGAATCAAGTAATTTTGTTGAGTGTATTAGAATTATCAGATCAGAATTATAAAACTCTTCACAGTAATGATTCCTATTTTGTTTTTGTTATTCATTATTTATAAGTTTGATAACAAATTATTTTACTCTACCTTTGCCTACTTTTGCATTGTGTGCAACTTCCAGAAAACTTCCAATACCACCATGTAGGAACTTTAAAAAATCGTCTCCCACTTCTCTGGAATTTCCAGTTTTCTTCAATAAAAACCTTGTATTTTTTTTCCTATGTCCCCCACCCCCTGGGAATTTCAAATTTCCTCTATGCACAGTGGGGTATGACGGATATATTCTGGAATCATGCATTTTTAAATTTATTCAATAATTAGATTTACAAAAGGAACTATTGCTGTTAAATAAGGCCAGCCAATAAACATCTTTTACCTATAGCTGTATTATTTTATTTGCTATATAATAATAGTAAATGCGAGTTTTAATTGCCTGGTATAATTAAGTATTAATTGCTGCTCA
The DNA here is from genome assembly GCF_029948245.1 of Actinia tenebrosa. Lineage (NCBI taxonomy): Eukaryota > Metazoa > Cnidaria > Anthozoa > Actiniaria > Actiniidae > Actinia > Actinia tenebrosa. Next base: position 364,980 of record NW_028292581.1, on the reverse strand, counting down.
TCCATGCAGGAGGGCAGATCGATCACAGCATGAGGCTGTTACTAAGGTCTTACTAAGTTCTTGGAGATAATTTATTGCAAAACTATTAGTTAAGAGAGGCACCCTCAGTCTTAAGAATGTCATCAAAGTAAAGAATGATACTTCACTGATAAGAGAATATTTGACATGCTTTATCAGATTGTGGAACCAGTAGAAACTTGCCAAGATATTGTTTTATTGTTGAGGAAATGACAAGATCTTAATCAGATAATATGTTTCTATTGACTTTATGTTAAAATGATATATTTCACTTTTTATTTATTTGTACTGTAGTTTAGACACATTTTCTCTACTTTACCCCAAAAGTAAAAGCTCAGTGAGAGGGCTCAATAGGGGACTTATGGGACTAAAAATGGTTAATTGTTCTCTCGTCCTCGTTTTCTTTCCTTATCAGTATCTTGCTTCTTTTTTTTTCTTTCTTTCCAAATCTTTTTTCTCCTACCTCATTCCCCCTCTTTTTCTTTCTTTCTTTCTTCCTTTTTTTTATAACCATATTTATCGTTATCCATTCTTGATTCATTCATTCTTTTTCTTTCTTTTCTTTCTCTATTTGTCTTGCCATATTCATTATTTTTTTATATTTTCGATCTTCTTTTCTACCTTTCTCCTGACCATTCATTAATCCATCTTTCTATTTTTTCTGTAAGGAAAGTACTGTACGTTTTATCGTGGGGGTGGGGATGGCGGGTATGTTGACTTAATAGTAGGGTCATGAATTTCAAGTGAAAGAGGTAGGGCTGCAATTCTTTTTTTTTTTTTTACATTTAAGATTGCTGCAAATTCCCCAGCCACCCTTTCTCTCTAATAAAAATGTGTACCTTCCCTTAAACCTAAATAATCAATAATTTAATTTCTCATTAACAGACACAGATGGCTAGCAAAGCATCTTCGTTACTGGCAGTTGTGTCGTTGTGGTGGCCACAAACCATACCCCTGGCTGTCCTGGCTGTCTCTTCTCATCTCTCCATCAATAGTCATATGTTTGGTTGCATTTCTCATACAGAACTTTTCACAAATTGGCTGGGTCCTGGCTGTCTTTGCATTTCTTCTCTTCTACCTCTTTGCATTCAGAAGTCACAGATTAAGACACATTTCTGCTCTTCCGAACCCTGCCTTTGCTGGGTTGTTTTTTGGTGTTATTTTGCAAAGTCTTCTGTGTTTTGCATTCCATTTAGCACCTCATATCCTTTTTTACTACTCTAAATGTAGCGTTTATGAAAAACTAATGAAGTTTAGTTCTTAGAGATAAGGTTTAGATGTAGGTGCAGATCCAGGAGGAGTGGATTGAAATACCAAACCACTGACTCCGTACCCCTGCTTTGCAGTTTTTAAGGATAAGAATTAGGTAAAACCTAAAAAGGGCCTTTCTGAGGTAAAAGTCAAATCCCCACCCCCATTTTGAAACTGCTCTGAATTTGCCTCTTTGCTTTCGTTGTTATCTGTAGATACAGTAGTTGTAAATGAATGGGGTTCCGTTGGTGAAAGCACATAATAAAAGGGAGGCAGAGAGGCTAGTAAGAGGCTAAAGGGTCAAGACGGTTTATCCGATCTGCATTTTTCAAGGGAATACAGTCAACTCTCGTTACAGCGAACACCCTCGGGACCGTCACTTACTTCATGTACGTAATAACGAGCGTCCGCAATAGTTGGAATTATTTACGGTCATTTTTTGTCAGTATTTTTGTCGGGGACTTTTCTCCTGTCCGTAATAGGGAGGTGTCCGTAATATTGGGGTGTCCTTAAGGCGAGAATTGACTGTATAGGGTGGCCGCTAGCGGTAATGCACTAGCCTTTCACCTATGGGCTCTCGGCATCAAAGAGTAGAGGTTGCATCTCGCAATCGAACCAAAGGTGTCTCCAAGGAAATCTCCAATTTTCGTCCCTTGGTCCCTCCACAAATCAAACCAACTAAATTCATTATCTGTGAGCCTGTGAGTTAGCCGTGCCTGACTTTGATCACTGATCAGCCATGGGCTGTTGCAGGGTATTGATCGGTTGCAAGCATTCCCAAGAGAGTAAAAAGACAAAAACATGGCGGTCATTGTGGTGCCGTTAACAATGGGTGCTAATGAGAAATCTTTTGTTAAATGGTACCAACATGGCCGTGATGATGTAACTTGCAATTGAAGAATTGATATATTTTTTGTTAATGGTTCCTTGACCTTTGAAACATCTTTGGTATGAGCTCTTTTGGAATTGCATCTCTGTTTTTCATTTAGTCATCATACTGTGGACTTTAAGGTAGGTATGTTAGTGGATGAAACTAGTAAAAGGAAAATGGAAAAAGATTTTTATTAGCGGATGCGGATTTAGGTTCTTAAAAAAGAGGGGCTATCATTGATTACTAAGAATAAAAGTTAATTTGATGCTTCTTGGATATATACGACTATAATTAACCAAAATGTAACCACAATAGATTAGTGTCCTCGCATTTAGAAGGGGGCATGTCCCAAACCCCTCAATGCCTCCCCCCCCCCCCCCCCCACTGCATCCCATAGTTCGTCACTGCTTAGCAACATTCGCATTTATTGGATTTGAAGTGCCCAAAGCCTTCTTTGATTTTGTTTCTCGTCTCATTTTCTTATTCAGAGAGTTGTTTAGTGATCCAGGTGTCATTAGGTCTTCAAGGTTAAATGAAAATGGGCAGCCTTACGTAAGTATAAGAATGATGTGCTTATCCTCTTTAATGTTGTGTACTTGGTGTTTCACATATAGGCTAGTGTTGTGTGGAATGCTTAAAGGAAGATATTTTCTTATTTGAAAGGAGATTTTAAGGGTACTTTGTGTTTCACCTACTGTAAGGGGCGTCTGTCCTCGCATAAGGGCAATTGGGCAATTGTTGTAAAAGGTATTTAAGCAAGTTACTTTGTTTATTTGAAGGGGGAATAGTGGGAAATGAAGTGAATAAACGGATGGATGGATGGAGAAAGGGAGGGAGAAACAGAGGGAGGGAGAAAATAGGAAAAGAGGAACAAAAGAGTAGGTGGGTGGTTAGGTGAATGTGTGCGTAGTACATACTTGTGTGCATGGATTTTTTTCATGGGTGGGTTAATGAATTGAGGAGTTGGTGGCTGGTTAGATATACGTGAAGAAAGAGGCCTCTCCTTTTTGATATGACATATGTTTACGCTTATTGAACGTTTTATCAATTTAAACCTGTTAAGTCCTGGATTATATCCCCTGTACATTGTTCTTGTAGACTATATTAGACATTGCAAAAGGAACTTTACCCGTGGAGGATTTCTGTATAGACTGCGAGGTAAACAATTCAGCATGCTTGGATTTTTTTAAATCTGTTTTAAATCATTCTCAATAGAATGAAATAACTTCAGCACAGCTCACTCACTGATTGAATTGAAATTTTACATGTTATTGGGATTTGTTCAGGGAGGAAAAATTGGAGACCTCAGATCGAGGGAATATGGTCGATCAAATTCAATGAACACTTATGTGATAAAGAGTCTTGGAAATCGAGCCACAGACCCCAACGATGATAGACAACTACACTACCCTTGATCCCCAATGATGTCAATTCAACGAGTGGAGTATCGAGAGGAGAGGCGAGTTCCTAAGCTATAGTCCTCAGGCTCACCCCTCCTGTAAAACGATACGCGGTCAAGACCAGCCTTTTTTAACTCCATAGATATACTGGGTTTTGTTTTTCATCCAATATATACAGTAACACGAGCCTACAATTTATTTCAGATTGCAGTGCCTACATTATCCAAGCACTGTAAACTCTGTAACAGCTGTGTACTTGCTATAGACCACCATTGTCTGTTTCTGATGTGGTGTGTGGGGGTCAATAACCACCGCGCCTTCATCCTGTTCGTGATTGAAGTCATGATAGCTCAGGCCCTTTTTATTAGAGCAACTGTTTCATGTAAGTTTTAATTATTGTTATTGTTTAGTTTGCTCGCCCTCGAAGTAGTTTTGATTTTACCTTTTTTCATCCCTTTTTTCCTTTCTCTTTCTTCTTCTCCTTCTCTCCTCAGTGAGATGAGGCTAAAGGAGAGGATCAGGAGAGCCTCTCTGAGATCCTTAGCAGTAGAGATTCGACGGATGGATCCTAAGTGCCTTCTGCTTCTCTCTCTCCTCGTCTCCTTCTCCTTCTCTCCTCTATCCTTTCTCCTTCCTTCTCTCCTTCTCTCCTTCTCTCCTTCTCTCCTTCTCTCCTTCTCTCCTTCTCTCCTTCCCTCCTCTCCTTCTCCTTCTACTTGTTTGCCCTCTCCGTTTCCGTTTCCTTGGGCCCTTGATTGTCCGTATTACTGAGGTTAAAGTGTAATAATCTAGTCTACCTTGCCGTTTGTCCCAAACCGCATATTGGATCCTAGTGCTAGTAGTGAAGTCAAAATTCATATTAAACTTACAATCATTCAATCAATGGTTTTCCTTTTAGATTTCAATAGAGTTATAGAATTAACTGTGGAATCTTTATCTTTTAAGGTAGGTGGTTTCATTTTTTCCGCGAAGGGGGCGGGTGCAAATGTCATACTTCAGCCCAAAATGCTTTAAAATGGAAATCATGACGCGGTGTGGGTCAAATCTCATTTTTCGGACTTGTTTCAATCCGGTCTGTTTTTTACTCTGGCATTAGCCAGAGGACAGTTTCAGTCTTTCTGTAGGTTTTTAGCTCACTGAAAACGTTTTCAGACTGAACTGCTCTAAAGATTTTTTTTTGGGGTGATGGCGCGTTAGGGGGCAAGTTTCATGTTTGTGAGTTTTACTTCCCAAAAAAATCTGAACGAGATTTAAAATCACATCTTTTTTCATCATTTTTTCCCCCACCTACTCACCAAAAGATTTATTTTTAGTCTGATATTCCCACTGACCTCGAAAAGTCAGTAAAACTGATCCAAAAGCTTTTCAAGGCCAGGGAAAAGTCAGGAAATTTAGATTTAAAAAACTACCCTTTTTGAGCATTTTGTGGAAAGTTAGAAGAGAGTAACCTGATATCATGACGTTTGATTAGAAAAGGTTCTAAACTTGTGTTCGTTAAAGTCAGTGAAAAGTGGGATTTGGTTAGGGAAAAGTCAGGGAGTTTTGTTTTACGAAGTGAGTGGGAACAATGTTACATGCGTACAAGTGTACCCCTATGGCTTATGTAAAGCAGTTCTCGGATTCCTGTTTTAACCTACCACTCAGCCTAGCAGGGGTAGAGCTGTTAAACCCTCTGATCTCAGGGATAGTTTGGAAATTGTCAAGGAATTTTTTTTATCATTATAAATTTTTTTAGCTCGAATTTTTTTAGCTCAAATCAGGATATTTTTTAGTCAGCTATTGCAAACAAAACCTTGCTTTAGATATGCTGTTAGAGAGGCTCTGGAACCGTATATAAACCCTCTTTGTGGTTTGGATACCTGTGAAGTCAGTGGAAAATGGAATTTAGTTGGAGAAATCAACTTAACAATTTTATCATTGAAGTGGAAACCTTGTTTCCTTGAGAAAGCTTTGAATTAAAACATCGAATTTCCCTTCGTGATTTTGAGTTTCTGTAATTACTTTTTTTCTCAATATTCATTAATCTGATCCATTAGGATGTTATGGGCCAAGAGATCTACGTGTCCACTCTTTTCATCATTAACTGTTTGGGGCTATTCTGGGTTTTCATGGTAAGTATGAAGCCATTCAAATATAACATTCATTAACTCATAAGAGCAGATTTATTAAGACTTAAAACAAACTAGCGAAAGAGTCGTGGTGGCGCCACCTGATTGGATGAGGAGCAATTGTTCTGCGGTATCTGATTGGGTGTGGGCATTTTGTCATTTCAGCTCTGTATTCGCTTCTTTTAAGTCACATGATATGTGTTCTAGGATAACGATTTACTAGTTTTACGACTCATTGTTTCTGGATCGACTCTCATTATTATTTTCCTGTATTTTCCTCAGTGATTTTTAAAAGTTTGTATTGATTAAAAGTTGTTATATTAAAAATCGCTTTGCAGAGGAACTAAATATCTAATTTTTGAAATATCTTCTTTTGATATTACAATTTTCTTGAATATTCATAGTTAAAACAACAGGCCATTTTCTTGACGTTTTTTTGACGATTGTTTGTAAAAATATATTGGTTGTTTTTCGACTGATGAGTTGTACTTGAATAGCTAGTCACGTTCGGTTCAAACTATAGGAAACAATTGGAAAAGACAGTATTGATAGTAAAAGAGGGATAATCAGGGCTAATGGTGGGGGAAATAAGGCTTTGAAGTATTTAGTATGGCGGCGTATATGTGATTCAAGAATCTCATCTTCTTTTGCATTCGAGTTAAAGCGATAATCACCTTAGCTAGATATATGAAGAGGGATTACATGGAGTGAAATGTAATGACGGATTTTTTTTAAAAGCTGCTTAGAGTTAGGCGTACTTGTAAGCATAAATCGTGCAGTCCATCGCGAGCTTTATTACTACTTCCCTCTCCGTTTTAATTCATCCCACCCCACCTCTACCCCCTCCTTTATTATTCATGGAGCCCAAGGGTTGTCAGAGGCGACGCTGCTGTTTCAAATAAATTTTGCATCATTAGAATGCATAAGGAGTGGAAGCCGTGATATCTGCCCGAGTATTGCAGATATGAGTTACTGAACACAGTTACAAGACAAAAAAATGGAAGCCTAAGTTTAATTAGATTGATTAAAAGAAGCAAAAGAGTAACTGCTCGGCGTGGGAATATAATATATTGGAGATACTGATAATTGAGGTTATTTAGCTCGATTGTATTGTCAATCGAGTTACAAAAGCCTATTTTAATATAGTAAAAAAGAAAGTTTATGTTTTTAATCGCCATCAATTTGCAGCTCAAAATATGGTCTTCAAAAGTCCGTTTTACCTCCTGTGTCTTACTGTAAAGCCACATAGCGAACTTAAGCCGAGATTTTTTTTTTTTCTCCCCGCAAACGGCAAACGTGACCACGTTTTCATCGTTTTCCTATATTTTACTTTATCTTTTACAAACCTTCTCATTACACGAATATTAATTTTCCTTTTCAGTAATTTAGCAAAAAAAAAAAAAAAAAAAAAGAATTCACTGGTCATCTGACGTTTCACGTTTGCCGTGGACGTAAATATAAAACTCTCTAATATAAATATGAAACCTTTTGAAACTTTCCGCCAAATTCTATTCTTTTTCCATTCGCGTTCTTAGCTCATACCCAAAACCAAAGTACTTTTTTTTCCCGCAATAAATTTTTCAGGATCAATCGTTAGGATTTCTTTAGTCTGATTCTCATTTGGTTTGCTTTCATTTTCACTCATTTTGAGGCTCATGTTTATTTGATCAGTTTATATTCTTTGTCGCGTCCATTGAACTGTTATTTTTTCCTTCCTCTTCAATTTGCTTTCAATCAGTCTTTTTCCAACTCATTCCCTACCAAATGAAATATAAATTTCATTAAAATTTTCAAACCAAAAATTTTCATTCAACAACATATCGTATTTTTAGATACGACAGCTTTAAAATATTCCATTTAATTTATTAAATTTTCTTTTTAAAGCTCACTTCCTACCAAATCAAACTCGTCTCTGAAGGAGCCACTACATACTACAACCCAGATGGGTCGCCCAAAACACAGTAAGTCCACTATCATAATAATAATTACGGTTAATCCTTAAAGAAATAGCCTTAACGTCGGAAGCGAAATAATGCGTTTTCAAAATAATCTCCTATAAGTACAAGGTTTGTTGTGGTTATTTGCTATGTTTTAAAATTCTACTATGCATTTTTTTTTTTGTTTGTTTTTTTTTTGTTTTTTTTTGTTTTTTTTTGCTCTCACTTTTTATATCTCAGTTTTACTCAAAATCCTTTAAGATTTAAGTAAAAGACAAATTGAGGAAAATTTAACGGACATTTAAGTTTACGGACATTTTTTAATTTTTAATTTTTAAATCATTCCCCCCCTTGCACATGTCGTGATCGCTTGAAGCCAAAACGGCAAAACGAAGGCATACTGTCGAACCCTGTTAATACGGACACCCTTACAGGGACGGCGGAGCAGTTTTTTGATTGGGGGGCTCAATAGTGACATTGTATGGCAAGGTGGGGGAGCTGAGTTGTTGTATTAAAATTGTATTAAAATTTCACAAAAAGTGGGGGGGGGGCTAAAGCCCCCCACCCCCCACCCCCCGGTTCCGGCGCCTCTGGCAAATAAGAGGGGAGCTAAAAATTTTTATCACCAAGTGGAAGGGGGCCCTTTGGGGTCTATTATGTATTACTTTGGTCAGGTCAGCATATTTCACATAAGAACTTTGCGCGCTACCATGCAACTTCAAATCGCAAATATTGGACGCAAACAATCCAATGCTAAATTTTCGAATGAGCATCTTTTTACTGAAATCGGAATTATATAAGATCGCTGTTAGGCGTTGGTGCGTTTACTTCATTGTCTATTTTCTCCATTTTTTGACCTAGGTTTTTAAATTGCTTTTTAGATATTGGAGGATAAGTAATTTGCTCAAAGTTTAGAAAATTTGAAGAAAATATGTGAGAGCATTTTCGAGAAATTTCATATTGAAGTTTTGAAGTATAAAAAATGTGATGAAACAGAACATGTTAGTAACTTTGCGATCTTATATTAACTCCGATTTCAGTAAAAACTTGCTCATTCGAAAATTTCATCTTTCCCTTGAAACGTCTAAGAATATTTAGTATTGGATTGTTTGCGTCCGATATTTGCGATTTGAAGTTACATGGTAGCGCGCGGATAAAACCCCATGGAGTCACCTTAAACAGGTTGATGTAAGAGTAAATGTAAATCATCAGTAAAAGTATCAGTTTACGTGATATCGGGTTGTTCGTATTAAACAAGTTAAATGGGATTCGCCGATTCTAACTGACAGCTAACCTTACTCGAGAATAAAAATTCTTCTCGGCCGTCTTAGATTTCTTGTATACCGTAAACCGTAAATAATGAAGAGGGCATAAAATAATCTAACCGATCAAAGTCCACCGACAAAAACTGACTTTTTAAGAAATATTAAGCTTAAAGGACTTGTAAAAAAAAATTTCAATAATAAAAAGATTAAACGCCTCGCTTTTAAGTGATCAAAGCCTGAAGCTTTATTACTTTTATTTCTTTATCTTCTTTTATAATCCCTAGCTTTCCTGATTTCTTGTTTCTTAATGAGATTTCTTGAAAAATTGAATAATCTGAGCGACTTGTTACACATAAACTTGATATTGGCTATTCTTGGTGAAATATCTATTTTTCTAACTTTTTTTTTCTTATTTCTTCTTTTTCTTAGTATAAGTTTCAAAGAAATGTGCAGCTGTGGCGGCGGAATGACTATACTCCAACGAGCTCGAAATACACTTTGGTTTTTCGTCGGGGAGTTTACTTTCTATAAAAACAAAAAGCGAGAACTATCCGTATAAATATCATTGCTTTATTAGTTTTATTGTAAATACGACAAATAAAATGTAAAAGATAGGGATCATAGAATATTAGTTCAAATTTTGAAGTGCTTGCGTAAGTCGTATTTTCTCGAAGAGTCAAGCAGTCTCCTCCATCGAGTTCCCCTGGAGTGTTTGATGGTTTCACAAGATAAATTCAAATGACAGATCACTTATGATTGAAAGTCTTCTGTAGACTTGCAAATTGACGTCTAATGAATGAAATATAGGGCTGTTAAATACTTCAAGGGGGATTACATTTACACTTAAGTCATAGATAAGGCTATATTACAGCCTCATCTAAAAGCCGTGTGGGATGGGCTCGGAAATCGTATAAGAACATGCGTAATAGGTAAATTACGAGCCTCATATGAAACGACTGAAGATGAGTGCCAATGTAATATTTTTTCGTGGGATTCTACCAGCTCACTAGATACACTGTGCTGACGAGGCCCAATACAGCCCGAAACATCTGTCCACGGTTTCTAGTTGAGCTGGCTCATTTTTTACGCGACTTGAAGTTGTGAAAGGCTTGTATGACACTCTTCTTTACCTATAACGCATCTTCTTACACTTAAATCAGTCAAAATACCTTGTGAATGATGTTGGAATCTGGATTAGGAATCATAGTTGGTTTGGGATCATGATTTTTGATATTCATTTTACAAGATTGTAATCAAAGCGATAAACGGATAAGACTATTTCACATTGTGTAAGAGGTCATATAAAAGATCTCTCTCGGCAGATTAAATTCTGTGATTCTAAAAATCCTCCGGGAAATTATAATTAGATGGTAGGACATAATACCGTCTGGTTATTCTAAGGCTTTTCTATTCATTCCTTACTCTTGAACTTCATATAAAAAAAATTTTTTATGACCTTTTTTTAGTGACATTAGTTTTCCAAAGTATGTTCGTATGCCTATCAAGTGACTTATTGTTTTAGATGACCAATCATAAAGCCAGGGAATAATGACTATCCAATCACAGACAGTGAAGCCATTTATCATTATTATCGCCCGACCAATAATTGAAAGAGAAATATAATTAATGCACATGAATTTTTATATTTGTATATAATGTTAGCATAACAATTATATCTTGTGTCATGATGAAATGGATGAAAAAATGTTTGTTAGTTTGTTAGTTAGTTTTTTCTTTTTGTATGTTAGTTGTTTGTTCGTTCGTTTATATTTGTTTTTGTTTGGGTGTGTATATGTATCAGGTATTTGTTCGCATGTTTCTTTCCTTGTTTTTGTTTGTTTGTGTCTTTTATTTTATTTTATTTTTTATTAGTTTATTTCTTTTCTTTGTTTTTGTTTTTGTTTGTGTGTCGTTTATTCCTTTGTTTCTTTTCTTGTTTTTCTTGTGTTTGTTCGTTTATTTCTTTTCTTTTTTATTTGTTTATGAGTCAGTCGTTTGCTCTTCTTTTCTTTTCTTGTTTCTGTTTCTGTTTTTGTGTGTCAGTCAGTTGTTTGTTCGTTTGTTTCTTTTTTGTTGTCCCTGTGTGAATCAGTTGTTTTTTGTTTAATAATACCTATCTACTTGACTAATCACCAAATACATTTAATTCTTGAATGTTCTTCGACTTTATCTTGATGATTTAAGTATATACTTGAGATAATTTGTTTTTGAACTTCTGTTCTCATAATCAAACGATCTCGGGGGGAGGGGGGGGGGTAGTGCCGTGTTACAAAGATCTTAATTCTGGGCATTCCACTTGAAAACCATTTTTCATCGATAATTGTAAAACGATTCAAGCATTGAATCACAACAAGATGTAATTTGATTATCAGATATTTGATAAGATTGTTAAATTGTGGCTCGTAGATTGGGTGGTTTACAGGTTCCTTTTTTATCATTTCTTTCTTTCGTTTTCCTTTTTTCTTTCCTTTTTCATTCATTCATTCGTGTTTTTTTTCTTCAGTTTTCTTCTATCTCATCTTTTTTTCTTCATTGCTTCCCGCCTTCCTTGCTTTCTTCCTTCCTTTCCGAATCGCTCGAGGCATTCAATAAGTCGCTCGAGGCATTCAATGGGTCGTAGTATTGGGTAATTTACAGGTTTCTTTCTTTTTTTCATTTCTTTCTTTCGTTTTCCTTTTTTCTTTCCTTTTTCATTCATTCATTCGTTTTTTCTTCAGTTTTCTTCCATCTCATCTTTCTTTCTTCATTGCTTCCCACCTTCCTTGCTTCCTTCTTCCTTTCCGAATCCCCCGAGGCATTCAATAAGTCCTATGCAATAATAAACAAGTAAATCACCTACATTAACAAAAGGTTCATTCTATTAATGTAAACAGATGATTTAGTACTACATGATCACTAACACGCAATAACAAAAGGATTGAACAGAAAACACTTTATGATCTATGACTTTTATCATTCTTATTTTTTAAGGCTCGTTCGTCAGGTTATGCATTCATTTCTTCATTTGTTTTGACAATTTTTCGCGTCTTTTATAACTTTTCGAATGACAGTACAATGATTTTGCTCATGAGATAAAAAATACAACATTTTAATTCTCAAAAAAATAAAATAAAAATATTAAAAAAGCACAAGTGACACGAATGTGTGAAATTATTTCATTCTTAATATTTTTATCTTTCCTAATTTTTAATATGATTACTTCATTTTTGGTTCTTATGATGATAAAAATGAAAACGAAGAAATTAAAATTTGGAACGAAAGACGTGACAATAATCATTGAATTGAGATGATTGGATTTAAAAAATTGGCTTCTATATGATTGATTAGACCCTTTCACGGTTTCCGACGCCATATTGCTTGGGAGCCAAGATTCCTAAGAAGCGACGGGGAAAGAGATCGAGTCATTCTTGTCGAGGCAAGATTTGTTTACGGTCAAATTGAACCAGTATGATCGAGTCGCAAAACTCGCAAACCCGAAAGCCTCCGTCTCTCTGAGAACCAGTGTTATGCTGGCTCCATCGGCTCAAAAACAGCACACAAAACATTGAACAGAGGATTCTCCGTCTACAGAAAAAGTTTGGTCTCGAAAATTTACCTCAGAATGGAAATCGAAATATAACGAAAACTGACGTGTCTCTTTCCCCGTCGCTTCTTAGTAAACTTGCCCCCCCAAGCAATATGGCGTCGGAAACCGTGAAAGGGTCTATTAGCAGCGGAAACTAGTTACTCTATGGGCGGATGTCTTGTTTTATTTCTGTTTTTATTTATTAGAACATGTTACCAAGCCGGCGTCTTTGCATTTCCTGAATCGGATAAGAACCAGAAGTCGTAGTAAAGAAAATTAAAAATGAAAGAAAATAAATCCTGATATTGTTAGAAGTGAAGGTGCATTCATTCAAGCAGAGCAGCGCGAATGATTACCTGGGCGCCATACCTCGGTGTAAGAACAAGCCATTAAGCTGTTCCAAGGATTAAAGTGGGTTCCACTTGCCCAAAGTAGGATGCAGCTAAAAGCTAATGATTTTTTAAATAATTAAACGTTTTTTTCCATCGTACTTAAGAGAAATTTTTACAAATCATCTCTGAATTGCAAGAATATGATCTACTGTAAAGCCATATATTCATATATTCATATATGTATATATGAATATATTTTTTGTATTTTGTTTTTTCCCCCTTCTATTTGTATTGGTGTTTTTGTTTTTATTTGTATTTGTTTTGTTGTTGTCGTATGAGTATTTGTATTCCTATTTCTATCTGCTTCGTAATATTGTACATTAATCCAATTTTGATGTCAAAAGCGCAAGTATTTGATACGAGCCATATGCCTAATGTGTCATTAATTTACAAAAATATTGCTGCCTCATTCTATACCATTATCCCTGCTTGATGACACGAAAAGCCATCGTATTAGGAAATCTTCCATCCGACACAAGGTTTTCACATGCATCATTAACACGAATTCAAACTGCTCGCCATGCACCACACTGCAAAACAAACTATAGATTTCAATTCCAGCGCTTTAAGCAAAGCAAAAAAAAAAGCGAATAAAAAAAACACTCATTATTAAGATAGGAAGTTGTTTGGAAGTCTTGCGTGAAATTCAGCACGTAGAGTGTGTCATCGAGAAGGTAAGTTAAATAAAAACTAGAAATGATGTAAAGAGTGAAAGGTGGGAGGGGTACTTATTGAAACAATTACGAAGAGATTTTCTTTCCTTGCGAGACCAGATGTTTTCGTCTTCCGCAAACAGTCTGAAAACAGGAATGGCCAAAAGCTTTGCAAGTATGCACCGAATCGAAATATGGCGACCAATTTGAATAACTATTGTTCTGGACTGACTATAGCCTCGTGTTCGCGTGGAGCGGTGTTTTCACCTGTATGAGAGGCTACTCCATGTTTTGGGGTTAAATATCATTAAAGTCATTTAAGCGCAATATTTTTATTAAGTGATATTGTGTTGCTATTAGAGACTTCATATTCTAACCATTCATATTAGCTAGAGGTTACTTCCTCAATCAGAGCTTTGAAAAACAATATTCAAAGGGGAGAAAAATAAAAATGAATACGCGTTAATAAACACATGAAAACTTAGGTTATTCTATTTAACTCTTATTTTATTGAGTAGATCAAAGACTGAACTGTGAAGACGGAGGTTCCACGTTGGCTTTCAGACGAACAACAAAAAAAGATTTTTCATAGATTATTTTCATGGGATTCAAGGTAAAGTAAAGTAAAATTTCAATAAAAATTCCATTTATGATTTAAGTCCCGAAACTATAAGAAAAAAACCTTCCTAATATTTTTTTATTCTTTATATGTGCCTTCTTGTTCTCTCTCTTCTCTCCTTTACCTTTTTTCTTGTTTTTAATAACAATCTCATTTTGCGCCTTAAAGACAGCAATGTCTAGGCTATACATAGTATCCGTCTTTAGTCTGTATGTAATGAATACGATAGCAGATAGCATTGACTTCGAACGTATATTCCATTATTAGCGCAGCTAAAACATTTATCCGATCCAGAAAGCACGCATTTTTTGGACTTTCCTTTTGAAATCACAATTTTGCGATATATCAGTCATTTTTGCCCGAAGCCTGAACTATAGCACGAACAGTAGTCTTGCCTATCTTACATATTCCGCTTTTTCAGAAAGCAGCTTGCATATGTAGAAATGAATATCAGGAAGATGAAAAAGGCGAAGAAAATTTGTCACCTTTAATAGGCTTTACTTCAGCCTTCTTTGGGAAAAGAAAAACAAAATGATTTAGTTAATTAAGGATATGATATTTTTGATGACTAGACCTTTGAAGAATTCGATTGATAGTGAAAACGAAACAATTGTTCGAGGTTAAACCTGATGTGTCCATACATTGATCAAGTTCAACCTCGACTTAGTACCTTTGCGGTCGCTAAAATGAATTTGGGAAAGGTATATTGCTCGTCCAAAATAAGAAAACGCGAAATACTAGTAGTTCGGTCTCCGACTATATGAGTACCTACGGCAAGTAGTCTTTATAAGATTTAATTTTCTTTGAATGTGCATATTATTAAACAAGCTCTGGTAAATTTGAAAGCGTTTTAGCTTCGGCGCAAATAATAAGCTCATTTGTACTCAGAAGGCGCCTAGGTGGATGCAGTTTAACAGACAGCTCCGAGGACAGTTCAATTATAAAGTGATTATTTTTACTTGATTATTTAAGTAATGTGAAAAGCTAGTGAAAAGCGGCTCTTCAAAAAGTTGATCAACAAGAGTTGGAAGTTTGAATACAAGCCTTAAATACCATTAACACGAGCACCGAATAATTTAGGCTTACATAGAAGTTTGGTAGCGGCTGTGCATTTTGACTGATTGAACTACAAGTGTGTGTAGCACCAGAAATGCTCCCAAATTTTAAAAAAATACTGATTAAAAGACAAAGGATTGTCTTCAAGGAAACTGCACAAAGAAAGGGATATTTTTTTATGAGTATATGTCTTAGCTTTGTTGATACTATCTCCGGAAGCCAAGGAAATTCGGTTGATTTTAAATATGAATTAAGTTATATTTGTGAAGTGAAGATTGTGGGTACCTTTAAGGGATTCTGTCTAAAGAAGATCAGATGAGATCAGACATCCTAATTTGATAATTTACGGCCTTTACTTCAATCCTAAGGAAAGAAGTACGAAGTTTATGTTGTTTTACATTCATTCACTTTCATTATTTTCATTCATTCAATTATTTATTCACTCATTTTTTCATTCGTTCACTTAAAATCAATTCAAAATACAGCCATCAACTTTTATTACAATCATGATGATTGTTAATGTGATTGTCAAAATAGTTTCCAAGTGAAAATTGGTCCTTAAAGATCAGCTCATCGTGGAAAATAGGATAAATAAAAACAAACTTTGATGGTTAAGTAGTTTATTATCTTGAGTACCCAAAGTAAAAGTATTTCCTATACGCATTGCCGATTAGATTGAGCTAGAAAAAGTGCAGCGTCGGAACAGCTTCCATCCCAATTAAACTGTATATAGTTGGATGGATGAAAATCTTCAGTTTAAATGAAGATTTAATGTACATAGCGGTTTATTTTAACGGTATCCTTTATATCAAGGTTATAATTTGTAAAGGATGAACTTTGTTTACAGAAAGACGCCCTAGGTAGGCTTTAGTAAAAATAATCTTATTGAAAAGGCAAATCGGACGACATTGATTCAATTAAACCGCAAACGGGTGGTGGTAAATGGTATCAATCACATAACGATCATTTCTATATTTCTATTAAAAGGGATATGAATACGGCTGTGCATTTGAATCCGATGACGTTTTGATGACTTCAGTAGGTCATTTGAATAACCCCACCTGTTTCATGCAATTGGATTGGAGGTTGTTAGTGAGTGAGGCAAATAAATTGAGCATTTCCTTGAGGTTTTGGTTAATTGTGTGCACGGAGAGTAGGAATAAGGAATTGTTCTTTTGTGGCTGAATCAAGCTGTACATTTATCAGGTAACCTTATATTTAAGAATCGCTACACAATATTTGTTTTCTAATTGTTTGTATGGAATCTCTTTCTCTCTCTCTCTCTCTCTCTCTCTCTCTCTCTCTCTCTCTCTCTCTCTCTCTCTCTCTCTCTCTCTCTCTCTCTCTCTCTCTCTCTCTCTCTCTTG
Organism: Actinia tenebrosa; assembly: GCF_029948245.1. Lineage (NCBI taxonomy): Eukaryota > Metazoa > Cnidaria > Anthozoa > Actiniaria > Actiniidae > Actinia > Actinia tenebrosa. The sequence continues at coordinate 348,478 of NW_028292581.1, read as the reverse complement.
TTTAGATCCATAGTTATTAATTTTGAAATCAAAATCAAAATTAACGTCTTTTTTTCAACATAACATTAGATTATCAATTTGCTAAATCGCATGGATCGCCGAATCGTTTTGTCAATTATTCTGAATATCGTTAGATCGAAGTTTATACGTAAAATCAAAATTAAAATTTCAACAAGGATTCGAAGTTCCTTTTTTAATAAAACAGCGTTTTTGATAACTGAAACTTAACTTTCATTTCCCAGCGTTTGAATAACAATACCATATTTTGTCTTTATACCATAGGTAAAACCTTCATACGTGAATCTCTGTAGCTACATCGAGTCAATGGCCTCTTTATCTGTATCATAATCTATAATCGAGTACTTATATTTTTCTATTTTCTAGGTTGACGCCATTCTTTAACCCTCTTGGTTCCAAGTAATATCGAAGATTAAAGGCTCCTTTGAACCGCACTGATCTAAATTCCTTCTAATTTGTAATGTAGTTAAGAGACGGTCCAAAGTATATGAATGTTTTGACGAAGATTTCAAACGGCGCCTTGGATTCCTGAAAAGACATAAGTTCGAACAAAACCCAACACATTATATTAACGGTTTATAAACAAAACGAATTAAGCTGAGACCTGAGACCTGTTTGCGATTAGTCATAAGAGAGATATAGAGTGATTACCGAATAAGGAATACCGCTCGAGAAAAAAAGTGTGGAAAAGGTGTAGATAACGGTGCCCGGAGTCATTCCTAAAGAACAATCATGAATACAACGAATGGTTCTGTAGTAAAGCCTAATGGAACTTCCAGTGTCGGTACCTATTGTGCCATAACTTACGATAGCAACACCGCCAAGGCCATCAAAATTGTGGCACTCTCAGTACTAATGGTCATTTCTTTTGTCCTTAATTCCCTTGTGATTGCAGTCTTTGCGAAGACTCCCAGCCTACAGCGAACTGTTAACTACTTTTTGGTCAACATGGCTGCGTCTGATCTGCTCATTTCAATTGCTGCGATTCCGAAGGACATACTGGAACTAAGCTCTGGATCAACGTATTGGCGAGTTGGCGGAGACTTTGGCCACTTTCTTTGTATTCTTCAGTCTTTACTCGTTGATATATCGGCAGTTGTTTCTATCTTAAGCATGACATGCATCACTATTGATCGCTTCTGTGCGGTTATGATGCCGTTAAGAGTGAATCTTGTCCCGGGTAAAGTCCGAGGTTTCATCATCGCCTTAATCTGGGTTCTCTCAGTCGTCAATTATTGCTACTATTTTTACACGTTGCGTCTTGACAGCGACAACCAGGGGAATTTCATCTGCTGGATGAGCTTCGCACCTCTTGATAACACCAAGATGTCTACCATTGTAGTGACCTACGTAGCTGTTCTGTTCGGCTGCGTTCCTTGGATTCTTGTTGCCATTCTCTACGCCGCCATGATAGTCGGCCTCAAGCACGCTAGGATACAATTCGAAGCAAACGACCAGAATAACGTTCGGCTAACCAGAAGCACAAGTGTGACGAGGCAAGCGTTTGTGATAGTGCTGGTCTTTGGTATTTGTTTTTTCCCGATGAGCGCTATATTCCTTGTGATTGCACACGTCTTCCATTTTGGCTGCTCCCCGCCTTACTTTGCCCATCTGTACTTTGCGGCCCAATTCTTGATGCTCTCTAACGCCGCGCTAAACCCATGCGTTTGTCTCTTCTTGAGCGAAAACTACAGAAATGGCCTGTGGAAAATCTTAAAGCTCAATAACCTACGACGAGTTTACCCTGGATTTGCCTTGGAGGAAGTACGCGAGGAACCTGTGACGAGAGTAACGTAACGAAACTTCGAAACTGAGCTATTGCTCGTTTGCCAGGCTTGATCGGTAGATGAAGATTGTTTTGTGAACAAACATCACAAAAGTCATCAAAAAAGTATTTGTAGCATCATAGCAAATCTATATCTGTATAAGGAACAAAACGTAGAATCCATATCAAAAGCTGACCCGTGTATTTGTGAACAAGTCGTTTTTTGCTGCCTTCGTAGAGAAAGAAAATTTAGATGCATTTTCTCGAGAATTTTTAAAAAGTATTCAACTTTCCATCTATCCTCTTTTAACATATATTTAAGAAGGTTTGTGGCGCCAAAAGCGATAGGCAGTAGGCAATAGTATAGCAAATAGGCAAAAAGCGATAGGAGGTAGGTCATTCCAAGATCCAAGAATAGCTGGAATGACTTGTGTTTCTTAGGGGGGTATTACTCTCTTCAAGAACACGGGGATTAGTGTTGAGATATTCAGTGCTGTTTGTAGCCGATAAAACCATTTTACCGATAAAACCATATTAAAGGCCTCGATTATTCGTGTTTAGTTGTATCCCCATAATTATTTTCCATTCAGGAATGACCTAGGTTCCTATCTCTAATGGCTCTTACAACCTCTTTGAATAGATATATACGTGATTCGGCTAAAGTGTCTTTGAACCGTTTCTTTGAAGATAGCAAACAAAATGCCAAAAAGTGCTTCAGTTTTTCAAAATGTGCCGGAACAGAAAATTTCCGTTCGCTGTCAACTTTGACCTGCTATTTATATTACTGTTCCGTAGTTCTTGAGAATCTTGAGAAAACGGAGCATGGCGTTGACCATATTTTTCTTCGTTCGATGTTGAGCTATCATAATAACTGAAAAAAAGTAATTTGCAGTATTGGAGTAAGAAGTCATTAAGACAGAATGGAAGCTTAATGCGCGTGTTATCATTGATGGGCTAAAGATAGCGGTGCGCGTTCGAAGACCTATAAGGTAAGACTGATTTGTATCTATATATTAATCCTATTTATACCACGGAAAAGATACAGTAGAATTTAGTGCAAGCTAGAAGGGTTATTGGGGTGGGACCGGAATTGTGGTATTGATATGGGATTAAGTGAATGAAAGTGGATGGAATGTGAATGGGATGAAATTATAATTGAAACAAGCGGAAGAGGGAACCTTCCAATTCAAATAAAACGACTGATATCAAGAATGAATGGACAAGAGAAAAATAGCAACGGAAGAGAGGAGAAATACCAAAAAACAACGATAGGTTAAATGAAAAACGACTGAATGAAATGGAATTAATCAGGCACTTGGCAAGAGAACAAAAAGGCGGTACAAAAGGATTAAAGAATGCGAAGAAGAACGAAAAAAAAAAAAGTAAGAAAGTAAAAGATGCAAAAACATAGGAAAGCAAAAATGAAATTCAGAAAAAAAGCCAAACTTGTATTTCTAAATTTCTTAGAAGACACTTAACCCAGTATAAGAACATTAGTTTTCATTTTGGGGTATATAGTTGATCAGATGTATATAATTAATGTACGAATACATATATCACAGCCGAAATAATAATGATATTCCTGTAACACTATCGTAAGTGAATTAGATTTTGAACCGCGTTTTAAGTGTGAGCGAGCTTCGAAAGCAAGACAAGGATTCATTTAACTTTCTCCAAAATCTCCCATATAGCAATCCATTTATATTCCTGTAACACTCTCATAACTTGTTATATTTTGGACCACTTATGTAAGTGTTCTAACAAGTCTCAGCGAGCTTCGAGAGCAAGACAAGGGTTTTAACTTGCCCCATAGCCTCCCATTCAGCGATCCATTTACAGCATTAATGAGTATAGCTTACAGGAAATTAGTTAGTCATAACAGCTTGATAAAGATCTTAGAAGACAGAAAAAGTGGCCCTGATATACTATATACATACTATTTTCAGTGTTGAATAAAAGGTAAACAGATTTCGTTTGGATCAACCGACCAGACCTCAAAGCAGTATCTGCTATGCTAGAGCTAAAGAGAGTTCAAGTGGGCTTCACTTGTAACAGTACGGCTTTTATTTATAGTTAAAATTTACTTCGATACGGTGTGTGCAACCGTGTGACTTAAAATCCCTTGAATTCATTCATGATAAATAACAATGAAAAAAAACGCCATATTGGTTGATTAACAAGAAAAGCTAATGAGGAATGCGCTTGTTGTCGTTAACCAAGATGGCGGTCGTTAACCAAGATGCCGGACGTAACTTGTAACTTGTATAATTAATGGCAAATTGCAGTTGTAATGACATCAGTTGGACATGTTATAAATATATAAGTAACATGCACTTGTGAGGTTTCTGAACGAGGAGGTTTGAACATTTGGTTTTTTGGAGGCTTATATTTGCTTTATTTAGGTATTCGTTATAAACATGTTTCCACTTAACATTGCGGACATGTTAGTTATATACCCAAGATGCGCTTGTCAGATTCCCAAAGGGGTAGGGGTGGGGATAGTTTCTGCATAGTTAGAGACCGGTCGTTATCTATGGCCAGCGCCAAGTTAAACCATAGTTAGTAGAAGGGAATGGTTAGGAAACTCTATTGTTATAGATTATTGTTCACTTTTTCCAAGCGTGACCGTGCACAATCCTTTGTATTACCATTGTTTTACCATTGTTGGCAATGGCTGAGTGAACAGACCAAAATCTTTCTTTTGGCAGCTAGTTCAAAATACTTAAAGATTTTAAAGAGATATTTGAATATTCCTTAAGATAATCCCATAGACAAAGTTTATGT